>NC_056743.1:810904949-811147449 GCF_019279795.1 Protopterus annectens
GGCAGTGCAAGGTCATCAACACTCTGAACAGTATTTAGTGGAAAAATTCCACCTGTAAATCTAGCTTTCTCTGTGGCACAAGTTTCAACCTCACCAAGTTAAATTAAAGAGCAGAGTTGGAGCAGGGTTCTATTCAGTACGTAAATCATTTTCCAGTGAGAGTCAGACTGTGATTATTATAATAACATTTTATTATGAGTTTAAGAATACCTAGGAATGACTATTACAAATATGCTGCCTGGGCAAATTTCATGAGTAATACCCAGTACATAAGAGGCATACTAAAAGGAAAATCACAAGTTAATTGGGTGTGCAGTGCTCTTTCTTTACTCTGTAGTCTGATAACACATGCTTAGGTGCCTTTGCACCTGGAAAACCAGACTATTGTGGGTGATAGCAACAACTGAGCAAGTTCTGCCATAGAACATGAACAGACATTCACCATCACTTGGCATTGGTGAGAGATGCCAATGCCCTTGGAAATACTGAGGGAAAAAAGTGAAAGCTATGTGCTGTGTGTGATTCTATGTTTTGACCAGATTAAACATGTGAAAATAGGGTTGACAGGAAACTGGTGAAATGAGGGGGCAAGCCGAGGGGAGGACACTGGGGAAAGAATAGAGGAATTTGCAGGAAGGTAGTGAGAGAGAACCATAGCTATACACTTATTCACACCATAAATGTACAAGCGTAGACAGCATTTGCTGAATTTGGTATGTCACCACACCAAGGGTAGGTGACAACAACAAAATGATGTTGTACAGCTAATTGTATCAAATCAAGCATGTCAACAAGACACACAGATGAAGTGGAGAGCTATTTATGCCATGGTCATTTTTTTTGTGGGATGGGTGCCTTCATTTGCCTTTTTTACTTGCAGAAAGAGAGAGAGAAATTATGAGGAATGTGCTTAACAGTCTCAGAGTCAGGTAGGAAGGTTAGGCAAGGAAGCAGATGCAGACATACAGAACAAACATGACAGACAAGATTGATGATGGACATAGAAGGTTGGGGGGCACCATGATTGGGGATAAGTAGAGGACATTGAAGGTGCATCCACATCAGGCCTAAGAAAAGTGAGAATCTAGTCCTCACTCTCAGAGCTTTCTTCACTGCCTCCTGTCTCAGTTTTCTGTGCCAGTGCTCAATGCGGCATCATTTTGGCAATGTGAGGAAGCACCTTTTTGACATGGACAATGTGAGCACTGAGGGCCCTTTCCATTATACCCTCTATCAGCCTTGTCAGCTTTTGGTGGGTGACAAAATCACCACCTCCACTAATACTAATCCAAGAGGGCACCAGTGCACCATCTTCTGGGGTAGAGCTACCCAATACAGATGGAGCGAATAGGGGAGTAGTTGTGGAGGCAGCACTTACAGTTCGGGACCCTGAAGTACAGGGTTTCAGTGCTGCAACCTGTAGTGGGATGGCAGGCTGAACCAGTCTACCTCTCTGTGCTGCATGTCAGGTTGTGTAATCAGAAATGTATAACAACAGAACTTTTTAAGCCATATAAAATATTGTACCTCCCCCAAAAAAATTGAGAGAGAAAGGGGTGGGTGAGACAAAATAGAGAGAGAATTATATCCATGGCATGTCACATGACTATATAATTTCAGTAGAAAAACAGTTATGATTATCCAGTCTAAACACCTTTGCCACATCCGGGTATGACGGGAATGTCTTACTCTGTTATACCATTAATCAATGATATCAGAAATACGGGTCTACTTTATTAACTCTAATGTTCAAAAGTTCTAATGCATAAAGATCGGCACATATGCATTGAACTCTTAAAAGTTCAAAAGTTAATGAAAAAAATTCACAGAAAAAAAAAGATGTAGGCAGGGGGCAAGCCCCGCCCCACCCCCCACATGAGGGGCTGTGCCCCCCACACCCCCCGCTACTTAAATATACCAACTCTGAGATAGCACTACATTGAAGTAAATGGAAATCTCCACCTACGGAGATTTCCGTTTACAGTTTTCGATGGCTTGCACTTTCGATGCATATGGTTCGATCCATATGTATTCCCAGTTTTACACTTTCATGTAAATAAAGTAGACCCCAGAAATACAGCTATTTATTCCAGTATTGGCATATTGCATACAATTACAATAGTTATTAGGCTTACAGTACAACCTGAAGCAAACATACCCCATGCCTCTCTGAGGTGATTTAGCCTCTGTTAGTATGCCTCAAGATGTTTTCAGCAGCTGAATAAGAAGAGAAGAAGAGACATGACAACATATTGAATAACAGTCATGGCTGTGTCCTGTATTCTATAGCATTTAATACTGATGGGTCAGTATACTTGCACAACTGAGGTATGTGAGCAGTCCAAAACCCATCCTCCCATCAGCTAAGGAGGTTCTTCTTGTACCATTTTAGGTCACTATAGTGTTGATGACAATCCTCTCCAGTGTGTGGGATACCAGTTGCACCAGAGACAGCCCTGGTTAATTTGTTCCAAGCCTCAGTTTTATACTGAGATGCAGTAGAGTCCCCCAGCAGCAGCCTACAACTGTAGTGGTTTACAAGGAGTACCACAAAAATCCCAGACTCCTTAACAACCCATCTCTCTGTTCTAAATTTAGCAGCATCATCTCCTGCAGCAGCCGTGCCTGCAGAAGTAGTCTGAATTGGCTCCAAAGTACAATTTTGCATTTAACAGTTAGTGTGTGAACATGCACAACCATGCCAACTGCAGTTACACAATGATAAGTACAGAGAGGCATTTGTAAATGAAGCAGATGGTATTTTATCCAACAGTAAAGAAGGTGTGAAACATGACAGATTTGCCATGTGTGAGGGTAAGGTATAATACATACATACTTCACTACACCCACTGCCCGAAAACACACAGTTAGGCTATGTGAGGGGAGAAGATGATTTTAACTGAAGTGTTCTGCCTATCATAGATATGCAAGTGCATTTTTATTCCATTATCAAAAATATCCTACTTAAAGAATTACACACACATTCAACTGTGTTTCATAACTAAATCAGTAATAACATATGCTGCTTAGAAAAGTTAATTTATCAGGGCATTAATGAGATATGCATTTTAGTAAACATAATTTTGATAACCATTTGTATGGAATGTTACCTTCTAATCAAAGTATTGTTACAAACTGCATTATGATACGCATTGTAAAAATAAGTGTCTAGATTTGAATCCTGGATCACCTGTGTTCTGTCTCTAAAAAATCAGTGCACTTATACCTTGTGGCACAGAGATGGTAATAAAACAGGTGGATGCTCTCCACTCAGTTCTGTCCAGACTGCTGACATCCGCACATTGCCACTAAACCTGTTTGTACTACTCAAGATTATCCAAACAAAATGTTTCACTTTTTTCCTTAAGTAGCTAAGCTTGGTTGCACTGCTCAGCTGTGAGCAAGTGCACTAGGCAGGAAACAGAAAAAAAATGCATGTGAAGTTCTATTGAAAGTAAGTAATAAATCTGGAATAATAGTTTACACATTGCCTTCACGCAGTATGGATTTGAACCACAGAGCAACTCTGTTAAGGTGTCAAAGTCACTGCATTTTCAGCTTCTGACACACAAAGTGGTATACATCATGTGCACATCACATAGTCATTAGTAATACAGCACAGCAGTGACAAAACTGTATGCACTAACAAAGATTAAAGAAATGAAATTGTTCATAATTTCTTTTATCCATAAGCTCTGTTTGTGCTCTGTTAAGCAGTCCTGAAATTACACAGGCAAAAAAACAAATCTAACAATTTATATTCAACACAACAAAACACAAGCTACATACTGATGGCAAGACAAATTAAATTTCTCAGTTTGCACCTTGGGTAGTGGACTTTCATTCATTGCTTCGAAACACTGACAGTCAAGGGTGCACTTTGCCAAAATGCATGCAAATGAGGAACACATAGAAATAAAAAAAAAAACAGACAATTGTTGGTAGTGACCAGTATAGGGTAATAATGAAAAGGCAAAATGGTGAAGTTTCTCAGATATGTGTGTGTTTTAACCTGACCATATGCTCAGAAAAATTGCATTAACTCTGTCAGACAGAACACTATGCGGATTTGTATCTTCAATTCAATGCAATAACAACACTCACTCAGTCTTTCTTATCACTCTTTGCCAGCAACACAGGACCAGAAAATGTTACCTTCTCATTTGCTTGAACATGTCTAGATCAATGTGATATTGACAAATACTTTACATTAATAATATCCCATACCATATTAATGCCAGGTTGCCAACACAGCCAGCTATTTTTTCTTTTTATTTTCTGAGCATCTTCCCCTCCTCTCAGATTAACTACAGAAATTGAATATCATGGCCATTTATTTGCATTTTTGTTTCAATGTGTAATATAGCTGATCAGCATTTCAGACCCATTTTAAGCACGGGATGAACAGTGTACTCTTACTGCAAGGATACCACTGTTGTTGAGGTTATTCTCATAGCTGTCAAGGTGCTTACACTTTTTAATTATTATGCAAACACTTCAGAGAGAAGATTCACTTCAGTATTACTTGTTGTAGTCAGGGAAGTCAGTAACACTTGGAAGCCATTAGCCACTAATAATTATCAGTCCTAGGGCATATGTATGCAGTTATGTAACTACTTACACCATGTTTACATCCTCTACACCAAGTGATTTTTTTTAGTATTCAGGAATGCTAATGATTTCACATTTTATTTGCATCTTCACAGTGCTCAGTGGACTGAATTTGCATTCTATGGAAGTGGATGGAGTGGAGACTGGATAGAGACAGACTGTTACTGTTAGTTTTTGGAGATAGTTCTACTAACTACTGCACTATTTCATAAGGTATGTTTGTTCTCTTCATAAATTGCTTTCATTTTCAGATTTTGAATGTATTTCAGTATGTGACAGAAAAAAATAATTTTGATATGAATGCAACTTTAAAACAATCACTGCTGTTATAGTACACATTTGTCAGTTATTGTTGTGCTATCAAAGTTATGGTTGAATCACACCATTATGTTATCATTTACTATTGGAATTTCACCAGCTTCTGCAGGCAACTATACTGTGTTTATCATCCACATTAAGGAGTTGTACATGTGTAGACAACGAAAGTGTTAGGCCCCTGGTGACCTCCTCAGCAGTGGAGAGACCAATGGAAATTGTCTGAGCAGGTGAACCTTGAAAATTTTCCTAGTTATTGATAATACTGCCATCAAGCAGACTTTTATACAACTGCTGTCATCATTACAGGCATGATAACAGAACAGATGTAATGCTAATGTATTAATGTTTCTTTTTTTATGGGGTGGGTGCTCCCTTAGCTTATGTGTAGTCCAAAAACAGCACTGGGTGTTCAATTGTTTTGTGTTGAGGATGGGTACGCTGATTTTGTTGGAGGAGAATGCTTTCTGTATGTGCTACAAATGTTTTTTTTCTGTTTTATGTCATACAGGATTATGGCACCCAGACTATCTGTTCCCCAAAAGCCTCCATTCAGTGATGCAGAGAATGAGGTGATCACTGAGCTTTACACCATCATGGATTCTTCTTGCTTGACAGAGGCAGAGGTGATATGTTGGCAGCAGGGGGTTGCTGACATAAATACAGTGGATGGACATGCCAGAAATTATAATCAGGTGTGGCACAGTATCATTGATATCATTAAAGCCACATCCAAGAGGGCAGCTGTGGTAGCACAAGAACAGATGGCCATGTAGGGGGGGGGGGTCCGGCTATGGAACCAACTCTCACTGAAAATGAGCGTTTCCTGTCTATTGTCAGAGATCCATCCAGCTCAGCAGAGTGTTCACACAGACTGCTTGATGTTGGTATTGATGTAGACAACAGTCCAAGCAGGTCCCAAGAAGAAATCCCAGGTATGCTCTCTCTCTCTCTCTCTCTCTCTCTATATATATATATATATATATATATATAAAACACCTTTATGTGTTGCTTCTTCTACAGCTGAAAACATTGATATGTGTGCCTTACAAGACAGAAGAGTCCAATGGAGATTATGGGGGGGGGGGGCAGTCTGAGATATTTCTTAAGGGACAGCTAGGTAAAACATTATTCTGTTGTCCTCGTGTCATTTGCACTGTGATGCTTATTAGCCTTTTTTCCACTGCCTTACATTTTTTAGAGGGACATCAGAATTGCCATATGAAAGACCACCTGCAGACTGTAAGCTCAAACTTTCTTTGATTAGTAATGACTGTTACTTAGATGTAAGTCTGAGGAGAGAGTAAAAAGTATTGTATTTTTTTAATATCTGAAATTGTTTAACAAGAACACAATTTGGATTATTTCCAGTCACTATTTCTCTCCTTCTTCTGTTTGCTACTTATAGTCACAGGATCATAGGTGATCTTGACAGTGGCAGTGTACAACTCATACCACCTGATGTCAGAGTATCGGTAGCCTCTGATGATGATGGTAGTGATATAGAAACACAGTCAGGGGGTACAAAGGTTCAGTTTGACACTGAGGTTGTGGCTTAGATGTCCACTGGTCTTATTTCAGACACAGTCAGTACGCCTATGCATATCTGTTCCACTACAGCCTCAGACAAAAGACAGGTTGAGGGTGACATGGTTGATCAAGATAGTGTGGTAACTCTAGTTACAGAGCTGGTTGAGATTGTCTGTAACCATTGAAAGGCATGGCACTACACTGGAGGGTTGCTAGAGGTGGTTGGAGGAGGCAAACTACTCACCCTCGTCATGATGCTGTTGTGTCATTACATGTCACTAGATATATGTATGCAGTCATCATAGAGGCACAGGCATGTTTCACAAGGGCCTCGGACGACATTGTGTGAGTCCTAAACATTACTCATTTTGATGTGCGTGACTGCCTCAGCCATGTGGGTGACTCATTGGGTAAGATGAGTAACACACTGGATCGGTCAGTGTCTGTGAGGAGCATCTGCTAGGGGAGGGCCAGAATCCACATGTTCATAGAGTTGCAATATCTTCTAGTGTTAGCCAGGATGGCTGTGCCAGATCCTACTCCCGTAGTGGCACTACTTCCACTGCTCTAAGGGTTTGTGGTTCTTGACATAGTCATGAGGACAGCTTGCCCAGCAAATATTGCTCATGTTCAGGAAGCATCCCCGCTTCGAACTGGGACATGGAAGTGCAACAGCTGGCCGAGGCAGTTTGCATGGTTGGGAGCGATGACACTGAACCAAGACCTCTGCCATGCATGGCTGTCACCTGTCCGACATAGCAGGACATAGTGCTAGCACAGAGCTTGATTGTGTTCATGCAGACACACACACACATTTCACAAAAAATATCCATACTGACCAGCACACATACAAGCTAAGCAAACCTTAATGTTGATTAGGAGATATTTCCTGCTACTGGTCCTGAGATATTTCTTACTTTACTGAATGTTCTGTGTTTCTTACTCACACAAGGTCTCTACTTTGGTGTCAGTCTTGGCATACTGCCACCCCCACCCCCACTCTGTGCAAATGATGATGACTGTGCCATGCCCTCTGTTCATTTGGATTCGACTTAAGGTTGGATATATGTCTGATGCACAGAGTGGATAGCTAAGAGAGTCTTTCCCAGTATGTTGATTACATGCACATTCAGACATTCAGTACATAACAGCATTGTGGATGTTTCTGTAAATACTAATTTTCAAAGGCTTTTTTCATTTAGTATTGTAATTCATGCATTTAGGCCAATGATATTGCATTCCTGCTTATTGCTCTACTTGTAAAACTTTGACATATTCATCCTCTTGATTGTTTTGTGTACAGTGGATAAGTGACTGGCTTGATTCCAGTTATTGGGTACAGTGCATACCTGCATAGTGCAATAGTGCAGATATCAGTCCTATAAGCCAGTAATGCCATTGGTGGACACCTCACACAGCTTCTGATTGTGTCCATTTATGACTGACAGTACGCAGGTAGTTTATCTTCTTACACATTTGTTTGTATAACATAGCTTCTACACTTACCATGACATTACTACAGTTAGGAGTTATGTGCTTTGGGGCTGTCTCTGTCTGATGCTATCTGTACACAGACATTACATGGTTAAGTAAAGTTTGTGGACATTGGATGGCATCACTTTAAACATTTGTATGTGCTTAGGTTATGTGTATTCCTTTGCTGGTGAGTGTGTATGTGCTATCATCTGCCTCTTAATTGCTGAGTGTGTGCACTAACCTTTGAGTCTTAAGTAGTGAGTGTGTGCATTTGTGAGTGTGTGTGTGCGTGTGTGCGTGTGTGCGTGTGTGCGTGTGTGTGTGTGCGTATGTGTGTGTGTGTATGTATGCTATCTTTTGCCTCTTAACTAGGGCAAGAGCATATTGTGCACATGCACATCTACCTCTGCAACTGGACGTTCTCCCTCAGAATCCTCATCTGTTTGCACTGAACGTGCTGGCCCTGCCTGTGGTGTATTAATGTGTGGTCCTAGCCCTTGTTGTCCTGGTTCCAGCTGTGTTCTCAATGTAATATTGTACAACATGGCAAAGAATTTGAGAATTTCTATGCAAGTGTCTGGGTCATACTGCGGGGCACCCCCTAATGTGTCTAGGCAGAAGAACTGTGACTTCAGCATGCCAAACACAAGTTCTATGATATTTCTAGTTTGAGCATGGGCATCACTGTATCCTTCTTATGTGTGTGTGTGCATTTCTGATGGGTGTCATGAGCCACAGTTCCAATGCATAACCTGCATCACCCACCAGATGGCCTTGTGGAACATCACCCCTAGCAAACTTTGTGTAAAGCTACAAGGTGTGCCATATGTGTAAGTCATAAAAACCACCTGGGTTACCTGCACACACATTGAGGATGATCGCTTGGGTATTACAGACAATGTGGCAGTTGATTGAGTGGAATCACTTCCTGTTGATGTATGTGCTTCCCTTTTCACCAGGTGATTCTTTAATTTCTATGTGAGTGCAGCCTGTGGCCTCCAGGACTTAAGGGAAGTATACTACAGCATAAAATCCCTGCATCTGAGGTGCATGGAAAATAGATATACTCCCTTGCATGTTCTAGGATAGCATTGAAACACTGGTGAAATATCATGGAGATTGAGGCCTGTGACACCCCTAGTATATCCCCTGTGAGTCTCTGGCATGTACCAGTAGCTAATTTCCTTAATACTACACATACCCTAGTTTCCACTGGTATAGGTTTTCCTCAATTTACCCTGGGTCTGAGGAGGGGGCCGCAGAGGTTGCAGAGTTCCTGTAGTGTTTCCCTATCAACCCTGTATTGCTCTACTATTTCATTGTCATGCAGTCCATGATATATTACATGGGGTCCAAACACCCTTTTTCCTCCTTGGAAGAGGTCTATCAGTAGCAGTAGCATAGATCTGAGCCTGTTCCACATACACATGCAGGAGAGCAGTAGCCCCAAACATTGCTTTTTTTTTCTAAGTTTGATGATGGTTGTATTCCAATAGGTTTTGGAGTTGGAGGCAAAGGGCTACCCCATGTTATTTTACAGCTTCCCGAAGGGGTCAGACATATTGTATTGGTTCATTAGCATGTAATTCCGCTGATTTTGATTTCATTAGCATACTCTGCTGTTTACCTTTGTTTGGCGTCTCAACATGACATGCAGAGCTCTTTAATGAATACAACATGTCGTGGTATTGTGTGCGCTTTGCATTGCGATGCACACATGATAGCAGCACAGAAATTAGATGTTTATGAATCCAGCCCACTAATACAAGGCAGTATTTTGATATGAAAAAGAAATATATAAAATAAATCGAGAAAAAAATAAGGCATTGCTGTTTAGGCAGAAATATTATTTACAAGGGAGAAGGTGTCTGCATATTTGGGTAAAATAGTAAATGAGGATATTAGTATAATGAGGGAAATGAAAATGTAAAAGGAGAAGTAAAATGAACACAAGCAAATTATGAATATTGTAGTACATACAGCATGTGGATAATATATACAAGAGTAAAAATAAGGAAAATAAAAGAGAACTGAAAGTAAAAAAATTCCAAAATGACTTAAGGAAAAAAATTGATAAATTACCATTAGTGAATTTGATGAAAAATTTAGGAAAGTAAGTGCTGATTCAGCATCAGACCTATTTGATATAGGATATGGACTGTACAAGAAATTAAAGGACTGGCAAAGAGAGTATTTTGTAAATGTACTGAATGAATGGTTGAAGGAACCATTTGTTTATGAAGGGTTATGCAGTGGGTTATTAAAATGTATGTGGTAGAAAGATGAGAAAAATTAAAATAAAAAAGTTAGAGACCTATCACACTGAATAACACAGATGATATTTTATGAGAGAATGGAAATAATAAACAGTGAGGGATATTATGGAACAAAGTATATATGGTATAAAAGGGAAGGAATGTTAAGAATTGTTTTTAGTTGTGAGGGAAATTATGGATGATATTATAAGTAGAAGGAAGGATGTGAAACTTATGGCAGGTGGTATTAGCAAGGCATTGGATACAGTAAGACATGATGCTTTGTGGGATTTCATGGAGATGTATGGAATAGGTAATACAATTAAGAGAGTGTGTATGCTATTATATTAAAATAATAGAGGTAGAGTGTTAGTGAATGGGGGGATGAGTAAAGGAATATGCATGGAGTGTGGGATTAGATAATGATGTCCCATGAGTGGAATATTGTTTGTAAAGGAATATGCATGGAGTGTGGGATTAGATAATGATGTCCCATGAGTGGAATATTGTTTGTAAAGGAATATGCATGGAGTGTGGGATTAGATAATGATGTCCCATGAGTGGAATAGTGTTTGTAAAGGAATATGCATGGAGTGTGGGACTAGATAATGATGTCCCATGAGTGGAATATTGTTTGTAAAGGAATATGCATGGAGTGTGGGATTAGATAATGATGTCCCATGAGTGGAATATTGTTTGTAAAGGAATATGCATGGAGTGTGGGATTAGATAATGATGTCCCATGAGTGGAATAGTGTTTGTAAAGGAATATGCATGGAGTGTGGGACTAAATAATGATGTCCCATGAGTGGAATATTGTTTGTAAAGGAATATGCAAGGAGTGTGGGATTAGATAATGATGTCCCATGAGTGGAATATTGTTTGTAAAGGAATATGCATGGAGTGTGGGACTAGATAATGATGTCCCATGAGTGGAATATTGTTTGTAAAGGAATATGCATGGAGTGTGGGATTAGATAATGATGTCCCATGAGTGGAATAGTGTTTGCACTGCTAATGAATGTAACAGTAAATTAAATAGCTTATAAAATGAAAGTTGCTTGATATGTGATGCAAAAGGAGGTGATGATTCTGATAGTTTTGACATACACAGATGAAATAATTGTAATTGATAAGAACAGCATATGAATAAAGGAAGTATCAGTTTGTCTGAATGGATGTTTAAAGGAAATGGAATGATCTTGAATAAAGAAAAACGTAAGGGTTTGGATTACAAGTTAAATATTGGGGATGTGTGTCTTTGCTAGGGATAACATTTGGGAAAAGTATGTAGTTAAGATGCAATGGGAGGGTCTGATAATGGGAAAAATAGCATATATGTCAATTGCATATATGATCCCACAAAAGTATGAAAAGGAGATTGCACATTTGGTGTTTTCTTTTATATTGGGTTCAAGGTAAAACTCAATGAAAAGAGGTGTGTTGTATATGAGTGAAGATGTAAGGGGAGTGGGGAATTACTAAATCAGTTGTGTATTCTGCTTCTTTAAACTTGTATAGAGTATTAAAGTGAGTAATGGAAGAGAATGAGAAATTGATAGTAAAAATGATTAAATGTAAGTCCAAAAAACTCAGAGATTGTGAGAAAAAGAAAAGGAGAAAAAAATATGTAAACGAAGAAAAAATACTAACATGGAAAATAAAAATTGATGCTATAAAGATAGAAGGATGTGATATAATAATTTGATGAAACAATGTTACTATGTAAATCCTTGTGAAAAATTTACCAGAAGAAGACATTTAAAGCCACTAAATTTGGGAAAAAGTGGTGTACCAAGATAGTACAGTGTCAGGATTTCCTATGGAGACTGGTAATAAATAAGTTACCAGTAAATGGTGGAGTATGCCTTATAAAAAGAAAGTTGAAAGAGTGTGTTTATTTTGTGGGGAGGAAGAGACAGCAGAGTGTGTATATATTGAAAAAAAAAAATAAGTTATGGTCGTGGAAGAAGGAGTGGGGGTTATTTATGAAAGAATAACAATGAGGGTGTTATAAGAAAAATATTCAATAGTAAAAAAAAACAGACATATAATATGTACATGTTGTAAATATATAAATATGTAAACAATATGTTTTTTAATAATATGTAAAATAAGGACTCCTTCTCTTTTCAGTAGGTGCTGTGGGATCTTTTGCATCCACCAACTAATGCTGATAGGGCCTTGATTTAAAGTCGCAGCCAAAGGATGATACATTGAGGAGTCCAGCATCTCCCTTATGCTGTACTACAGTGGCAGCAATCCATCTACCTGGTGGGGGAATACAACCCACACCATCTACACTAAAGGGGTGAGTGTTCTTCCTTTTGGGCCACAAACACTGATTTTCTGTGCGTGTGTGTGTGTGTGTGTGTGTGTGTGTGTGTGTGTGTGTGTGTGTGTGTGTGTGTGTGTGTGTGTATGTGTGTGTGTGTATATATCTATATCTGTCTATCTATATGTATATCTGTATCTATATTTCTGTCTGTGTATGTGTGTGTGTGTGTGCATGCGTGCATGTGTACAGTATGTGTGTGTGTGTTTGTATGTGGGTGTATGTTGCTTTATTTATAAAGCAACATATTGAACCACAACTTATCGATCCCAAATGCTTGAAACTCATCCTATCAAAAACAAACACAAAAAAACCCAACAAACAAAAGTAAACTGTTTATTTGCAGGGGGGAATCCCCCCACAACCCCTGCTAATTATATATAGCAGATCCATTGCCACACTGGAGTAGGGAAAGGCAAATTCCCTTACCCCCACTGTACCCCGTTCTTACACAAGAGCAACACTGACAAGCTAATTTTCTACTAGCTCTGCCAGCTTCTTTTTGCATTTGATGAGTTGCTGTTTGACAACTTGTCAGTCAGTCTTAAACATATATGTGTATATGAAGGATGTCAGTTTGTCTAAATATGCTGCTTGAGTTGCAGATGGCATAGAGGGGGTATGGTAGTTGGTTATGTATGGTATGTAGTTCTATTTACCATGAAAAGGAAACGGAGGAGTTCAAGAGTGTTGTTCTGGGTTATGTGTCTTGAGGTGATATAGCTTCTTAGGAGTATACCCCCTACAGTATAGCACGGTCATTTTCTGTTTTTGGGTCTGAAAGAGTAGTAGGCATTGAAACCCTGCACTGTGGGGTGTGTTATCGCTGCTCTGAAACCATTTTTCAGTAAATATGCAGATACGTATATTTTTCCCCTTTTTACTTCATACTTTTCAACTGTCCCAGTGCCCCCATCCACTGGGTCTACCAGATTATTATTTCACCCCTGGACTTTGTCTGACCTAGGGCTGGGGCCCATGTGGCTCTTAATAGTGTTCTCAGGATCATGATAGTGACTGCTTCTGTCAGAGAGTTTTTTTTTTTTTTTTTTTTGTTATATTTAATGACCTACCTTCATTCCCACCCCCTCCCCTGCATTTGTCAATTTAAGGAGCACCTAGACAAATGCCATCCCAATGGGGTGGGCATGCTCACAGTCCCTACCAGCTTCTCAGATGCTTGAGCCACTAAGTGAACTTGGGTTACCTGTGCTGTAGTTACAGTTTTATCCCTCTATGCCATGGCATTGGCAAGCAAACATCTATACATTCAAGAACTAGGAATGCCTGTAAGAAGTACAACTTCTTGTTCAGGCTTCTAGCATTGAGCAGTGCTACCTTTATATAGCTTTGATTTTGATTCACTATTGGTAATTTGAGGGTATTGAACTTGCCTAAAGATGGCAGTATGGTGGAAGAAAAAGACCTGGCCAATGTATGGAAGCCATGAGGACAGACGTGCAGACCATCCCAAACAAAGCAGCCAGGCTGTCAGTTATCTCCTTCCATGATGATATATATATATATGAAACGCTGAAGATGACATGGACGAGATGACAGTAATGAAAGTTAAAATGCCGAAGCGCATAGGTATTCCCAGGGCAAGTAAACACTTGCCCAATGTGGAAAATTATACCCATTTCCCCACTGCAGTGCAATCCCAGAGTTGGTATATATATTTAGGGAGGGTGTGGGGGGAGTAGCCCCCCACCTAGGTGGATTTCAACTAATGTAGTGTGTCATACTGTACTGTGGCATTTTTGGCTTCCATTTATTTGAAGTAGACCCATGCATGCATATATATATATATATATATATATATATATATATATATATATATATATATACGTACACTAGATTCTTTTAGAATGATGTCAATAATTGAAGTCAGTTATCTTTTCTTTGTATTGTGACATCATTCTTAGCAATAGTATGACATTGCTCAATACTAGTTTCAAACCAATTTCAAATGCATATTCTAAGAATTCTATCATGTCATAGGTCCAGAGATTCATGGATACTTGCTAGGCTGTTGATCTGTGATGATTGTTAGAAACATTTCCTTACATGCCCTTGAAGTTTTTAGTCCTTAAATTTTAAGTATGAATAACCCAGAGATGGGCAGAACATTTACATGTTGCCCCTATCCATAAGGGAAAATGGTATTATGCAGGTACTCATCCATTCATCCATATTACATGTGTAAGAGAGCACTTTGTTTTATGTGGAGAGGAAGACAGTGCCAAAGAAGTGGTGTTCTGTGTGATACATATCTGTCCCTCCAGCATGTTCTGTTTAAATTGCAAAAGAGAGTGAAATCTCTTGAGTGGGTATTTATGCCCCTATTGGACTTGTGAATGTGCAGTAAGTCTGACAGGATGGGGTCTGCAGATGCTCTGTATGCAAAGGAGAGTTTGCCCCTCAGTAGGCTGTGTGACACAGAGAAAAGGGACAAGATTTTGAGTTGGTTCGAATAGTTTTCGTAATTTACTCCCTTGGTTTTCTTAGTAAGACAGCATCGTAGGTGTTCAGGTTGTATTAAGCTGTTGGACAGGTATACACTGAAGAGGACATTACACTCACTGATCAGCCTGATGAGTGCAGAATGCAGTGGAATGATCACATTCCTGGACTTGGGTGCTATCCTAATTAATAAGCAGTGCAGTGGAAGAAGGACTTTCTTACAATAGTGGATACAAGGGCGATCAAAGAATACTTCATTGTCTAAATAGTTTCGCAGTCCTTAACTACTAGATAAGTTTTCAGGGGTGTGTTGTTAAGGTCACAGTTACAATGGACTTGGGTGCCAAAGAATACTACTATAAATTTCTTAGCATTTAATTTTAGTCCATGGTTTTGACACTACCTGTGGGTTTGGAAGAAACCTTCTTGGGCAATCCTGATGTCCTCTGTGGAGTTTATGATGGCACCAAAGAGTGACCCAAGGACTGAAACCTGGGGTACACCACTAGTGGCACATTTTTTGGGGGAGGTAGAGCAGACAATCTAATTTCCTTTGTTTTGTTTGTGAGCCAACCCAACTGGGCTATTACAGAGCCAATCAGTATGTGCTGTTAATGTAAGAACAAGCACACAGCTTACCAGGGTATGGTCTTGTGGTTGTAAGTGTATATTTACAACTATATTTAACTTCTATGACTTTAGACTTCACACTAAATTCTAGTTCATTAAAAATAAAAAAACTATACACATCCATAATGATCCTTTCCATAGCCTTACAGATGAGGCAGATCAGAAGTGTGAGTATATTTTCCTGGGTCCATTGATGCCCCACTTTTGTGCAAGGAGTTGACAGTTTCTATCCTCCATTTATTCAGCACAAAGCCTGTGTGTCCCTCTTCATATGATCCAAAGAGACAGCTAACTGTCACTCTGTCTTTGCTCATCCTGGTGGATATTGCATCTGTCTGACTATTTGAGTCACCTATGACCAACTCATTACCAGATGCACTGTCTCAGTATTTCTTTCTTAAGGGCTTTGGCCTGACAGTTGAGTGACCCCTTTTGTAGTTGTATTCTTTAGTGTCTGTGTATGTAATTTGTCTGTTAATGTGACTTTGAGTGCCCTGTATACCAAATCTTCATCTAGGAGACCTTTGTAGCTTAGGCAAGTTATGTACCTCAGCATAGGAAAGCTTATTTGTCTGTTTGTCTAGGAAAAGGTAGGCATAGTTTTGTAAGGTGTGTGTCAGAACTGACAATATGCATGCTAGTTACAACCTACCATCTCTGAAGAGAGATTGTCATCTAAGACTAGTAGAAACTTGTCTCTCTCACATATGGAATTATTTATAGGAAACAATCAGTTGTCAGAAAGCATGAGGCAGTTCTTGTGTTGCCTCAATGTTCCTATTGCTATCAGGCTGGCAACAGATGGTGAGGTAAACTCTGACTTCATGATATTTAGTGCCTAGTGAAATAGGGTGTACTAATGAGTGCTAACAAAGTGAATTTGTAGAAAGAATCCAAACTAGAACACTAGAATGAACAATGAATCAAAGCACCCGAGTTGCTATTATATATGTACAGTATCACTAAATGAAGGATAAAAGGGTTAGTAAAGGTATACCAACAACTAATGGATATGCGAAGCAGCACCTACTAACTGGGCTCAGTGCCAAAACAACAACAACAGCTTCATAGAAATGATTAGGGCAGTGATAAGACAATCAATTGTCTGCAGCTATGACTGAACTAAGGCTTGGAATGCCTGCAGCAGGCAGCAAATGTTGAGTACAGAAGACAGTAAAGACAACTACAATAAGTAACAATTTCTTGAAGATTGATTATAAATTGGCTGAGATGCAATAGTCACAGTTTTAGCACAAATTTTCAGATCACAGCAAGGATTAGACTTAGGGTCAGAATGCCCACAGTTGGCAAAAACAGTGGTCAGGACAATAAATAGTATGTGTACATTTAGAAGGAGCTCAACCCTGAGTAATATGCTGCAAGAGTTCTTAAGTGCACACAACTGTGCTTGTGTATCCACAACCCTGTAACTGCTCTCTGTGGTCCACAGGAGTCCATAGGTATGCCCATCAGTTACTCTTGTCATCTAAGTATTGTACTTAATAAGTGTCAGGGGTGACATCACTTCATATATATATATTTTTTGCACAGAACCAAATGGTGTAGACACTTGGAACTGTCATAAATAGCCCTTAACAGAGTGCATTCTTGCTGTAGATTACATAGCACTTCCCAGGGGTATGGTTCTGAGGCCAGTTCCAATTAAGTATCCTCAGGCATACTCATGTATTCACACTCCAGCAGAGTAGTGCAATGTCTGCAGACACAGAAAGCTTAAACAGCAAATCAGAAGATATAGGGCAATCAAAAAAAAAAAAAAAGACACACACTGCACTGACAACCAGAAGCAAATTTTGCCCAGAACAATAGCCACATCCCTTCTTTCACCACTTGCTAACCTAGTTCTAAATGCAGAAATCAATCACAGCAGAGAAAATACAGTAGAGTGCAGCGGAAGCGTTGTCGCCTCACAGCAAGAGGTTCTCCCGTTCTATTCTCGGCTGGAGCAGCTTCTATGTGGAGTCTTTATGTCCTCCCCATGGTCAAGTGGCATTTGAAAGATGTGTGAATGGGCATGCCTGCATTGAAGGTTGAGCATTGGGCTGGCACCTTGGCACTATAAAAATCTACTGCCAATCATTAGCGGACTGGAGTTCCGCTGTGGCGACCCCTAACCAGGAAAAGCCGAAAGAAGAACAACTAGCACTCCATAATGTAAATGCAAATAATGTTTTTCCATATATTGTGGAGTTTGATTCTGAGGTCAAGTCCAATTAGGTAAACTCAGGCATCCTTGTGTAGCTGCAGCCCAGCAGAGTAGGCAAATACACACACACACACACACACACACACACACACACACACACACACACACACACACACATGTATGATGCTCATACAGCCATGCACTCACACAAGAGCACTGTCTTACATACATGCGTCACACATGCACCAGACCTGTCAACTGTGTTTTGGAGGAACATTCCTATTTTCAGGCCTGATTTAACCCTGTACAGGATGTCACTGGTTATGGAGATATGTCCCTAATTTCAGGCTTGAATTAGCCCTTCACATAATTTTCTGAATTCCCCTCATCATAAGTGATTTTTGAAGCTGTCTAGCACACATGAAACCACACTACATAATTAACATGCTCTTGGCAACAACAATACAATAATTTAAATAAAGACGTGTTATCTCTCCCTTTTTCTTATGCAAAAAAAAAAATCCTTGTGTGGTAGAATTTTGCAATGCCGTGCATTAAAGTATATAGATTTTACACTGTCTTTTTGATGATATGCTTATATTTTTCCATCATTTTGGTCACTGTTTTTTAAACATGTTTCTCAGTTTATGTACTATTTAGTATTCCGATGTTATGCTAATTAGATTCCAGAATTTAGCTGAATGTTCTTACTTTTCAAGGGCCTTTGTTACTATTTTCAATATCTGCAGTTTGAGATGTATGACATACACCTGTATGTAACTCACCATACACACGTAAGCATGTGTTTTCAACGACCCATTCAGACCGACAATATACAGCTAACTGCTTTCATTCTTTTCTTGGGATTGGTGGCCTTCTATTCAGATTTTTGGCCCATAACTACCACTTCTTTTTCTGACATGTTGAGGTGAACCCATGTCAGTTGAATTATGTGTGCATTTTTTTCATATCATCTCTACCAGGTCTATCATGCCTTCCTGCCAACATTTTACATGGACCTTATCTAGTCTCCATGCAAGGGCATACAGTGACTGGAAACTTCTGTAACCATTGACCTGGTTTGGGAGAAATCAGTGTACCCCTTGATTCATTTTACCCTGACTGATCCTCCAACTACCTATGGTTGTTTTCCTACCTGGGCCATTAATGGCAGAGATACATGCCATGCCTCAGAAAACAGTCAGTTCTAAACTATACACTTCACACACACACACACACACACACACACACACACACACACACACACACACACACACACACACACGCACACACGCACACACACACACACACACACACACACACACACACACAGACACACACAGCAATAGACTGTTTTTTAGCACACTTCAATTCATAGTCTTAAGGCTATGAGCTGTAATGAACTTTGTCCCATAGTCCTGGGTTTGAGTCTCCATTTGCCTGTGCTCTCATTTCTGAAAAGAGACAATATGCCTAGTGAACTTATCTAGTTAACAAACAAAAGAAACAAAAAAAGAAGGATAACCAGAGGAGAGCAGAATACAAAGGACAAAGTTTCAAAGAATACCTTTTGGGAATCAAATCAGGGAACCCCAATAACACCATTTTTATAACAAAGTGGGTGGGATGGTTGATATGAAACAGAAAACGCTTTTAAGTAACATGGATTCAATCCCTCCAAGACTTTGTTTGTCATAGAACAAAACCTGTCGGATGTGTGGCCTCAAACCAACTTAAACATTGTGGAATGTAAATTGCCAAAGGAAGGCAGTTTGCTGCATACTTCCAGCAAGTTTAGAAACATTGCAGGGAAAATACATTTAATGAGGAAGCAAGTAGCTTTGGAATAGGAAATTACAGATTTCAAGTATCAGCCGTTTAGAGCACTTTGTTATCTGCTATTTTGGTTGTTATATTTCTTTACATGCCCTGGTATGAAAGGTAAAAGAACAATTTGTCTATTTTTAGTTCTTTTGGCTCTTTGCAACAGCAGTAAATAAATAAATAAAAGATTCTGTGGGAAAGATTGCAGCAAATGTACTTCATTACAGGACAGCCAAAAAATTAGGATGAGAGGCAGGGTTAGTCTTAACAGATGTCCCTTTCCCTATTAAACTGTTTGCTCTTGAATTAAGTGGTTTACATTGATATTCTCCTAGAAATACCACCACCCTGTTCTCAGAATTCAAGAGGGTTGCATAAATGTCTTTGTGCTGTGAGGGGCTCTAACAATAAACAAGGACTGGCTGGGGGAGAGTTGAGATACATTATTTTCTGTAACGTATGGCTATGGAATGCTGTGCACATTGCTTTACTCTTTAGACACAAGACATTGTTACCCCTGAATTTCAAAACACTTGGTTTCACACATCTGAATTTTAAAACACTTTGTTTCATGTTATTAATCATATTTTGTAAGATGTGTGCACATATTTCCTGTCTGGGAAATAACACTGTGCCATAATGCATGCCCAAGTGAAACACGGTTCTGTCTAGAATCATTCACACTCTATAACACAGGCACAGAAAGAGACGTTTCTTCACGCACTTCCTTTCAACTCCCCAGCCACGTGTATGATCACACCCAAGTAGCATTGCCTGTGCCATTAGCACTAGTGCAGACTATTTTCTTCTTTTTAAGCCATATATTCATTTTTAACTACCTTCTGTTCAGACTCCTTCCCAGAGCCCCACTAATAACCAGCCATCCTGTAATCCCAACACCCCTATTCATTCCCCATGTAAGGACAGAAGTCAAGAAAGGGGAGGGGGAGGGGTATCAGCCTCATCATAAGGCAGGAGAGCTCAGCATTTTGTCTATAAATGTCAGAAAGACTTGCTGTAGGGTTAGCATGTAAGTGGCTCTGGACTTTGCAGAGATCATAAAGAGCTCACACTAGTGCATGCAACACACCCAGCAAGCCCTGCTTCTTTGGGGCATTGTACTCTTGTCTAATTTTCAGTCTTCACTAATGATATTGTCCTAGGCTCGTCCTTGGGACTTCCATTTACTGCCCCCCACTCCCAGGTCAGGGTGACAAGCTTGTGGGTTCATCATTCTTAAGTGATGAGTATCCATTTCTTTAGGATGCCAGATGCTGCTTGAACTCATGCCACTGATGTCATAGACAGACATCCCATCACATCCTTGCCCTGCTGGACCAGGTTTCAGCCACAGCTTCAGTGTCACATGCAATTCACTGCCAGCCACCCCTACAGCTAATGCTTTGCCTGTGAAACAGCAATCTCCCCAGTAACACCAAACTCATCAGATCACAGAATATGATGTGTGTCCTCCTTTGATCCAGACAGGCTTTCCACACCTTTGGAACAACCCTATCCTGCTTATCATTCCAACTTTGAGGTCTGTTTACAGGCATATTTTGGATTACAGGACCCCACAGTTATGTCTTATACTGAGAGAAACATCTGGATGTCAATGTAAAAAGCAAGCTACACTTGATCTTATGTTTATGCATAGTACAGATGGACAAGATCTGAAATTTGATTCATAATGTGTGATTAATGCTCACAAATATAGCATGTCAGATATGCACCACTGATAAACACAAAAGAGCATGAAGACTCCTGCAGATAGACATTAAGGAGACAGGAACTAGTGACATTCTAGTCATCTAGTCCAAGGAATGAGAAAACAAGACAATCCATATCCTGCTAGTATACTGTCTTTGTAACAGAGGAGTATAATCAGTTTCTAGCAGAATTATGTCAAGTTTCAGAGTACATTTGAAGCACATGCTAGTAGTTTTTCTCTTTGGCGTATCTTCATCATCACAAGATGCCAGGAGGAGTAAACAATGAAGTGACCAGTTCTGAATCCCATCACTGGCAGATGGCCAATATGTTATTGAAATAAGCAGAAGTGAATTTGTTTCATAGATTCATAGATTGTTATTAGACTAATGAACTTGGGGTGGGGGGTCCTTTCTAAGCCTAGCCAAGTTTTCCTGAAAGAATAACGAAGTCCTGTATCCAAATAGGAAATTGAGGGCCAGGCATTCATAAACTACCTCTGTCTATAAGGGACAGGTGTGCCAGGCCTGGTGTAAATTTCCTATTCCCCATCCACTGGTCCAGGCTGCACTTAAACTGGGCAATAGATGAACTCAACTTCACATGAATGGGAAGCCTGTTCCATAGGAGGGGCAGTCTTTGGGACACATATCTGTCTCTCCATTATGTTCCGTTTAAGTCACAGACTCAATTCAGGTCCCCAGACCTTATATTTCTGGTATTCTTTGAATTAAGAATATGTAGGAGATTCATAAGTGTGGAGTTTGTGGATGCCTTGTAAGCCAGGCATAGATCACCCATCTATACCCCAATCTATAGGAGACTGAGTAGAGGGGAAAGGGCTTTAAGGCACTCTGCATTAAAACAGGTTTATTATGCCTTGTATTCATTTTGTAAGGAACCTTTGAGGTCGCTCTAGTTGCAGAATATGCCTGGTCAGGCACATACCAAAGGGCACATTGTATCTATGATTGGTCTGATAAGGGCAGATAATGACCTCCTTGCACCTAGATGCCATGCCCTTACTTATAAGTTGCACAACATAAAAGGATTTCCACAACACTGGTGACATGTTAGTTGAAGGTAAGGCTACTGTCTATGTGTGTACCCAGATCTCTGACCACTGGGTCAACTCTTAGGGGAGTATTATCAATATGGTAATTAGCTGGGATGGTTGACTTCCCAAAGGGTACAATTATGCATTTCTTAGTATTGAATTTAAGACCATGGCTTTGGCATCATTTGTTAGTCAGAGACCGACCTTCTTGAAGAATGCCGTTTTCTGCAGGGGAGTTGATGATAACCCCCAGCTTGCAATCATTTGCAAACTTAGCCATAAACCTTCAGCATTTGCTTCCATTTCAGAGAAATAGATGCCAAAAAGGAGTGGGCCCAGTACAAAGCCCAGGGAACTCTACTAGTGACTGGCTTCTTGGTGACTGTGTCCTCGCCTACTTTGACCTCCTGGGTCCTATCACTGAGCCAGTTTGCTATCCATCAGGTGGTAAAGGGGTTTATATCTAAATTAGTGTGCTTGTCTATAATGCCTGAGTGGGGTATTGTATCAAAAGCCTTTACTACCTCATTTGGATGCATTAATTATTACGGGACTATAACAAATTTTCTTTGTTTCCAGTACAGAAAGGAAGACAATGGCAACTTCACAGTGGTTTATCATATAATGTTACGCATTCTGTGCAGTATGCTCTATAGAAAGTAACAATTTAAAGGAACAATGTATGCTTAATTTTAGTGCCTCCAGGGCGTTATTGATATGAACTAAATAATTGATTTCATGCTACCAGGAAGGGTTACAGCAGCTCTAGATCTAATGTTGTCCTTTTCATTCATTCCTTAACTGATAGGTTCAGATCTGAGACTCAGAGCCAACTCGGCTGCTGCTACCAGATCATCAGATCCAAGAGCTCTCAAGTGCCTCCCTTTACCCACAATGCCCTGACAACGTAACATACCTCAGATCTCATTTGTCACCATTCAGCTTCAGACGTGGATCCTATCGGTCTCAAACTTTGGAGTTTTATATAGCCATTTTTCATGAGTTTTTGTCTCATATTTCTTCTATTATATTTTTTTTAATTCTCTTACTCCCACCCTTAGTCTTTTTAGCTAGTTTCTGTATTCCTTTTAGCTACAATTTCTTAGTACTAACTTGAAGTATCATCATTGGTACTCTCTGCATTGTGACAACTCTTTTGAGTACTTCTTTTCTACCACTGTTGGCAGTCTCTTTCCTTTGCTAACTTCTTTATGTTTTTTTTTTCTTCACCGAAAAAAAAAAGAATCTGTCTTTAGTGTTTTTAGGTCTTTTTCTACCTGGACAACAATAGATGACACGCTAACAGAATTTAGAAAGTTCATTACTTGTGGGCATAAGCTTCCCAACTCAGATGCCCACAGGGAATGCGTGTATTGTTTAGGCCCTGCATACTTGTATGTGGATTGTTCAATCTGCTCTGAATTTAACAACAGAGCTTTAACTGATTGGAGGAGTAAATTAGTCACGAGAGGCCTTCCTCTACTTCTTCAGTTGCTGGAGCCCAAACCCCTACTAAAAAAACTGACAAGAGTAAGTCAAAGTTAGTTACCAGTGAAAATAAGTCATGTAAGATATCTCCGGACTGTTCCTCCTTATTGGCTGAGCTCTTTCATCACAGCCTCCTTCTAAGATGCATACGAAGTTGGATTTGGCTACCTCATATCCCACTATTTCAAAACCTATATCTCCTCAGATCTGTACTCCTCCACTTCTGTCAAATCCAGCTTCTTCATGCTCCCTTCACTTTTCTTGGAGGGATCTCCAGGTAGGCACTCCAGACCTCCACCCACCACATTGTCTCTTAGATCTTCCAGAAGCTTATCAGAAACTGATGTGGATAGGATGATGAGAAACGAGCTGTCCTTTGTCCATTTCCCCCTTGGTATCTCCTTCTCCTATCTGAATGACTATTTTTGTGCTCTTGGATCTGAGACTACGGAGGGTGTCTTCAACTGATTTGAAGATGGTCTATTCTTCGACTATAATGGTTTACCTGAGTCGACTAGCCCTGAGCCTTTTGGAACTGGAAGGCTCTTGGAGCCAAAGTGTTGGTGCCTGATCTGGGGGGTGGGGGTTGGAATTGACTATGAAGTTTTCAGAGCCATCTCTTCCCCTCAGTGCTTTGACGCTGGACTTCTGTGTCCCCACGTGTTCTGCCTTTGAGGTTGTGGACAGGACTTTCTCTTTGCCCAGAGAAGGGATATCCCGGCCCCCCTTGGAAAAGATCACTTTGCCACAGTCAGTTCTATGATCTGAGACTTGTGCATCCATTCCACTGGGACGGCCAAGCCAAACTAGTCTCCAGTTGGTCCATTAGAACATTATCATCTCTTCTGATACTTCTCCAGAACACCCCACTTAGGAAGCTCTGCATAAGAAAATGTGCAAGAGGAGAAACCTAGATTCCCCTCAGGAATTTCTCATAGAGGACACCAATTTTGACGAGGTGGAGGGGTCCCCCAGATCTCCACCTAATGACATCTCCTTTGGAAACATCCTGCAGCATCTGAAATAAAAAGGTGTTTGGCCCTCCAACACCCACTCCCAGGAAGAATCGATGTTCCTGGAGGCTTCCAGGTCTGGCCCTTCTACTTCTTGAGTGAACCCCCCCCCAGCCAACAAGATCATAGATCTTGTTTCTTGCTAGGTATGGAAGGAGCTGGATAATCTAGAGCTGATTCCAAAAAGACCAGACAAAATTCTATCCCCCTCCCAAGGACTGGGCCTGCTGGAGCAGTGGAGTCCCAATTGAAGTCATGGTTGTGACTGCAGCCACTAGCAAAGGATCTATATTACATTATCGAACATTTACATGGTCAACACCATATGATCGATCAAATGTTTCAACGGAGATCTCCGTACAGTGCGGAAATGGAAGTTTTCCATTGTCTGCACTGTAGTGCAATCTCAGAGTTGGTATATTTAAAGAGCGGGGGGTGTGGGGTGAAGGGGGGCTTCCCCCCCCCCCGCTTAACCTTTCAGGTAGTTTTTTTATTTTCAATTTTCAAACATTAAGAGTTCGAACATATAGTGTCGACCACATGGTGTTAGAACTTTTAAATTTTCGATAATCTACTATAGACCCACCAGCAAAGAACTGGCAGAACAGATTTCCTCTGTTAATCCCCCAAACAGAAAGTCCATGGCTTTGGACTGATTTGGAAAGTCAACTAGATTTCAGATACCTTTGCCCTCAGGTCGCTAAATCATCTGGCATGTTTTACAAGATTACAAAGAGATCTGACCAAGGAGCTTATCAGATCTCTTTCTGAGTCCATGTCTACCAAGGATGTAAACAGACACTCCTCACAGCTGACCATCCTTCAGTCTATTTCAAATGCATCCATGAGGTTGATCTCCCATGCAGCAGAAGATAGCCCACGGGCAGCGAGTTCATTAATAGCCATTTAGAGACATGCCTGGATGCGGTTATGTAATTTTGTGGAGACCTTTATATCTTCATTCATCAATGCACCTTTCATTGGATCTTCCTTGTTTGGCTCCAAGGTAAAGGTGCACATTTTTCAACCCCTCAAATACCTTTCTCAAGGAATCAGTGAAGAGGCAGGAAAATGTGATTTAGAAAATCTCAGGGTCCTTTTCGAGACTGATGTGGAGATAGTTACGCAGGGGTGGCTTGTGCTATTGGACTGCAGGACTGCAGCCCCCCAGCTGTAAAAAGAAAAGAAAAACAAAATAAAAAAATGATAATGAGTCCCGGAACTCTGCACATGCGTGCTCAGTATCTCTGGAACTCCACTCACGCGTGCAGCAATCCAGATTAGGAAGAAGGCATCAGACTGCAGAGATGCCCAGAAGCCTATGCAGTTACAACTGTGCATGGAAGAGGATCGGACTGCAACATCTGCAGGCTGGATAGTTTGCTCTCATGGAAAGGACTTGTATTTCAAACTTAGGCTGGATAGTTTGCTCTCACGCAGGGGCTGGGATTTTGGAGCTGCTGCAGGAATTTCAAATGAAACTCAGGTACTGTAGTGTGTGTGTGTGTGTGTGTGTGTGTGTGTGTGTGTGTGTGTGTGTGTGTGTGTGTGTGTGTGTGTGTGTGTGTGTGTAATGCCCCAGTTAAATATACCTGGTGGCTAGAGAGAAACTCAGGAAATATACCTGGTGGCAAGAGAATAACTCTAGGCTCAGAGCCTGTACCTTGGGTGCAGGTAGCATGACCCTGAATTCCCTACCCACCACCACTTGTGAGAACTATTCAGATTTTTGCCTCATAATTTTGTTTTGTTCTGTTCCTCATAAAATCTGTGGTTTTCTGGATTTTGAATTCACTAAATAATGACAAGCATTTGAATTTCAGACTTCATATTTTCCAGAAAGTACATGGTAACACAAAACATTTTATTCTAGCAATTTCTAAGTTTATAAGGTCAATATTTGAAATTTGTCCCTATTTTTGGGTCTGTATTCCCCAGTTATTGGCTTTGCACAGGTGTTTTGTGCTAAGAGGTTGAGAGCTATGGTGAGAACTGAATTCATTAAATGATAGCCATTTAAGTTTCAGTCTTCCTGTCTTTCAAGAAAGAGTTAATTTGGCATAGTGGTATATTGCTTTGATTGTAGTGCACAGAGTCAAGGGTTCAAGTCTTGGCAGTGAAATGCATGGCGGCAACACAGCATTTTATTCTAGCAACTTTCCAAGATTATACAAGCAATATTTAAAATGTGTCCCTGGTTTTGGGACTTTTGTTCCCACCCCCAATAAATTCTGACTTTTTCCTGATTTCTTGTGCTGCAAAGCTAAGAGATACAGTTGAGTGTCGAATCGATTTTACAAGGAGCTGAGAGCTTCAGGGGAAGAAAAGTTTAGTACTGCTTACGCTGAGTCTGCTTGCATTGTTAATAGCACAACAGGTAATGTTCTTGCTTTTGATGCAGAAGGCTGTGGATTCTACTACCACAATATGTAGATACATTGCTGATACTGTACTTTTAAAGGGGGTGGATGCTGCAGTCCTGAGAATGTTCTCTTTGGCGGAGATACCTAGCAACTATGAACCTGTTATCAGTTTGCCATCCATTCCCTATTGCAATATTACTAGCTTGTCATTTGTAATGTAACATAGGCAATTTATTCCTCAAGGGCAACAGGCACTTTATTTGTAGATGAAATAATGAAATATAAAGTTGTTTGCTAGCAGCAACCTCTTCATTAGTTACAGATCTCTTTAATGTGGAATTATTTAGATGACTTTTACTTCTGCAGAGATTGCACATATTAACTGATACTGGTGGATTGTATAAGTTTGAGTAGACTTTTATGATGGAACTGTTCTGAACTGGGCAGTTTTGTCATTATTGATTAATGCATTTTGTTTAATTGTTTACTGGAAAAATGTTCAAAACAATAAATTTAAAATGCCCTCTAACAATCGAACTGTATTGTACAAGGAATATAATTTAATACAGTTGGGAAAGTGTATCAAAGAACACATGTATGTTTCATGTGCAAGGGGCCTATGATTTGAAAACAGCCCAAAGTTAGTCTTCATCTGCCACTGGCCAGATGTATTTTCTTTGAATGTGGGTTTCTTTGCTGTTTCAATGAATGTGAGTTTCAAGGGCAGAGATGTTTTAATGCTAAGTCTATTTTCATTGTGAGACTGCATTGCTTTGTTTAGCAGATGTCTATTAGTGTTTATGCTGTAAAATGTAAAATAAAACTTTTAAATGAAATCCAAATCATCATAGAAGTAAAGGAGTATGCACATTACAGTGTTTATGGTAAATGGGGTGAAATAGCCAAGTAATGGGACATTGGAATGGCTGTAGGGAAGGCCCCATTCGACCATGATTTTATGAGAAAGGAAGGGCGGCAAACTCAAAGACAGCCCTGGCTGAACTATACCTCTCAACTGTCCATATTTTCACAGAATGAATAGATTTTTAGTTCTTATTTTTGGTTTGTTCCTCATAAAATTTGTGGTTTTCTGGCAAATCATTTAGGAATGATGTCACTAAATAATGACAGACATTGAGTTTCAGACTTCATACTCTTCAGAAAAATGCTTGCTAAAGCAAGACCTGTTATTCTATCAACTAAGTTTATACAAGAGCATTTTTTAGTCCTGTAAGTATGTTCCCCCAATATATTTGGCCTTGTCCAGATTTCCTGCATTAAGATGTTGAGAGGTATGTGCAAATAAATCTCTTTATAGAATCAGGTATATCCAAACCTCTCAACTTTCCCTGATTTTGGCTCAAAATGTTGCTCTCCTCCTAATAATCCCTCCGCAAAATGGCAGTTTTGGAAGAAAACATGGAGGGTTTGCAATTAATAAATAATAAATCGGAAAAGGTATTTGTTTTGTTGATTGTCGGGATTGTGGTTTGTCGGGCATGTGAAGTTACGTGTTTTTGAACTTTGGGTTTTGTGGTGTTCGTTATTTCGTTGGTGTTTTGGCGTGTCGGCGTTATCAGGTAGACATATATATATATATATATATATATATATATATATATATATATATATATATATATATATATATATGTAAGTATTTATGGCAAATTGCAGCATTATGTGAGATTGTCAGTAGGGTGGTCATTCATCCTTGGGGCTGAGCTTTTTTCAGCAGGTATTTATCCGTTTGTTTATGACACTTATAAGAGCAAACAACTATGGCTGTGTAATGTGATAATATAGCAATAACCCATGGCTGGGTGTGGATAATGCTGGATTTTCCCATGGTTAGTGTGGTTTGGTCACAAGGGCAAATAAAGCCAATTGTGAGTAAATGAGTATTTTAATAACTATGTCTGAATTTTGGGAATATGCAAAGATGTAGTCTATTTCAACAAATATCAGTTAACTGGATTTAAGTAAAATTAATACCCTAAAGTCATTAAAATCATAATTTGCATTTTCCTGCAGTATAGTATGAAGTGAGACAAATCAGAATATTATGTGAAAACACTTATTTCAAGATTTTCTGAATATCATTTTACTTTAATTTTAATGGTAAGCAGTTCAAAGGAGTTCAAGTGTAAGGAAAGAAGGTAGGGAATGGGGAAAGTTAGTCCAAAAGGAATTGTTCTATGAATAAGTATTATAGTTTTTCAGATTAATATAAAAATAGAGAATACATATTAATGTCCAGAACAGAAGTAGAAATGCTAAATATAAGGCCGCCCACCAATCACAGACACATAAGTATATATATATATATATATATATATATATATATATATATATATAGTTCCCCTTCACAAAGTCAAACGTTCAGAAACTTGAAATGCATATGGCTGAAGCCATATGCTCAAGTTTCTGAAGCTTGACTTCGTGAAAGGGAGCTGAAAAAAGAAAAACATAACACAACAAAGTGTTTCTGCAGGGGGCAAGCCCCACTGCACCCCCACACCCCGCTACTTATTTATTCCAACTCCGAAATTGCACTACAGCGCAGAAAGGGAAATCTCCCATTCTGCACTGTATGCCGTTCCCAATTCACAGAGTCGAGTTTTCACAATTTCAAGCATATGGTCTCGGCCATATGACTTTCGAGATTGTGGCCGTTCGACTTTGTGAAGGGGAACCACAGATATATATATATATATATATATATATATATATATGTTTGTCATAACTCTCAACTGTCCAGATTTTTGCCTCATATTTTTGGTGTGTTCCTCATCATTGAGAACAGAACTCATCAAGTAATAACAGATATTTGTCTTTCAGACTTCATAGGCTTCAGGAAATGCATGCCTACACAAAACCTTTTATTCTACTGACTTTTTAAGTTTAAAACAGCAATATTTAAAATCTGTCCTTCTGTTTTTTTGTCTTTGTCCCCAATTATTTTTGGCTTTGTCCAGATTTCTTGTGCTACGAGGTTGAGAGGTATGGCATTATATGTGTGTATGCCACCATATGTGTGTATGCCATTGTCATCCACACCTTTTTCACATTTGTACATAGGGTTAGGGTGTTATGTTAGCATTAGTGAATGTATCCAAATAACCCAGAGGCAATGTTCCTGGTGTGTGTGTGTGTGTGTGTGTGTGTGTGTGTGTGTGTGTGTGTGTGTGTGTGTGTGTGTGTGTGTGTGTGCGTGTGTGTGTGTAGTATCTATCTATCTATATCTATATCTATATAAAATATGCCATATATATATATATGTGTGTGTGTGTGTGTGTGTGTGTGTGTGTGTGTGTGTGTGCGTGTAGTAGGTGGTGTAGAGGGCACAGCACTCACAAGAAGGGTGCAGGGATGTTTGCTGCTGAGCAAAAATCATTGTTTTTAACTCTGTATGCTCCAAATTTATATCTTGGGTATTTGTATTGTTAGGTCAATCTTTTGAAATTGTTCATTTTTTTGTTTTTGTTATGTGAGTCAATGTACAGTGAAGAAAATGAACTTAAATAGATACATATGTGCACACACACACACACACACACACACACACACACACACACACACACACACACACACACACACACACACATACATACACACAGTAGAAACATTGCCTTTGGGATATTTGGATGCATTCATTAACGCTAATATAACACTCCAACTCTACATAAAAATGGGAAAAAGGGGGTGGATGACAGTGGCATACATACACACACACACACACACACACACACACACACATATATATATATATATATATATATATATATATATATATATATATATATTGCTTCCATTCTTTTAGTTAATTGTTCTACTTATCAAATACCATTCCTGGTGTCACATGTGTTGAATACAGGGTCTTTTTAGTACAGGAAGAGCACTATCAAATGTAGGTAAGTGTAAATGTAAATGGGTAGTAATGCCTAGTGTGTGTGTGTGTGTGTGTGTGTGTGTGTGTGTGTGTGTGTGTGTGTGTGTGTGTGTGTGTGTGTGGGTGTTAGGGTTTAATAACTGCAATGGCAGGCAATAGCTTTATTGTTGTGCTTGTGTACTGGTAAATGTAAAGTGTTTTTATGTTTTTTTGTTTAGTTGTATGTTAGGAAAAGAGTACTCGGCAAGCTAATATGTAGCTTATGGGGTAAGAAGCAGGTGTAGGTCTAGGGTTAGGGTTTGCACACATGACTAAGGTATCTTAGAGGAACTTTATATATCTACCAATGCAAATAACAGCCAACAACTATACCTAAAAAAAAAAACTAAACAATTCTACCTTCTACCCAGTCTAATGTACAATTCTCAAATTCTCACAAATCTTAACTCAGCACTCCTGATCAAACTCGAATCTACCTACAACAAGGTAGCTAGATTTGCTGCCCAACAAACCTACAAATCCCATCACGGTCTCTCCCTAAAACACCTAAACTGGCTTGAATTACCCCACCAGCTTCTCTCCCAGCTCCAGATCATCCATTCTATCCTATACCAGCCTTCCTACTACCCAGCACTATCCCCTCTCATCTCCCATTATTCTCCTTCCAGACCTCTCCGAAGCTCTAACCAAGACCTACTGCAAATCTACAAACCCAAGTCTAAATTCGGATGCAACATGTACAGCTATCCCCCCTCTATTGCCTGGAATAGGCTGCCACTAGAAATCAGGTCCCTTACACATCCTAAACAATTTAAGACAGCCACCAAAGAGCACTTTAAAAGTCACTGGTCCTGCCACTGTACTCTCCCTCCTTAAACATCCCCTACTTCTCATGCCTTAATCTACTTTCAGCCCTTAACTCACTCTTCTCACTAGCTCTCTCTAATCTTCCTTGACTACTCTTTCTACTGTCTTCAAAAATCTATTAAGCAAATTGCCTCAGAGTAACATTCTATTGTAATTGTCTTGCCTTCATGCAACTACATCATGATAAAACTGTTTTTTTAACCACTTACCCTAAAAACTATACTTATCTTAATGACATATATTTTTTTATATATCTTGAAATAGTTTTGCTATACTCCTGATTATTTTATTTATTTATTTATGGAGAAACAAAGGGTTATAAAAACATTTAGAAGGTGAAAGGGAAAGGAAAAAAAAGAACATTCATAGTAGATATGCAAGACAGGCAGTAGAAAAGAAGGAAGGGCATAGCAAGCATAAGTAGTAGAGAAAAAAAAAAAAAAAAAACCTAGTTATAGGTAGGTCCATTAAGAGAGAGAGAGAGGAATTAGGAGGGAGGAGAGAGTGAGGAAAGAAGAAGGTGGTAATCATATTTTTAATCTGGGTTAAAAATGAGGATGGAATGGAAGTTAGTTCAGTGGAAGGTGATTCCAGTGTTAAAAGTTATAGTTATTAGTTTTAGTTATTGGTTTAGTTATTAGTTTATTAGAGAGAAGTAAGGTTTTTAAAGGAGTAAAAATAGGTTAGAAAGTATAGGTGTTTTGTTGGATTATAGAAAATGTATGTGCAAAATGTAGTTGAAGAAAGACAGTGTGTTTCTTAGTTCTAGCCAGTGAAGCTATTGTCTGTTGACACTGGCTGTTGACACTGTATAACATTGTATTGCTACTTAATGCATTGTAACAATCCTGTAACATTGCTGTTTAATTCTAATTTATAATGAAAACTGTATAACATGTTGGAGTTTTCTCCCCAGGCCTCCACTGTAAAAGGGCTCTTCAGCTCAGTCGGACAATCCCATCAACAAATGTAAAATAAATAATAATAAAATAAATTCAAGCATTAACAAAAAAATACATATTGTTTTTGTAAGAGAGGCAAGCCTTGCATAACCTCCCCATGTCCCCATATCCTCCTTTTTAATATATACATACTCCCTGATCATTTTTCCACAGACTCTACACCTTGTGCACACCCATAGCACTTTTACTTATATATACTAATTCCACAATCACATTATACTAGGAAAATAAAAACTTCCACATTAGGGGGGTGTGAGGACCATGCCCCCCACCTAGTTTGGTTTTATATTGTCTGGTTTCTTGTAAGAGGGTAAGTAAGTATTTTTTAAGTTTTGGAAAGAGTTAGTCATTGGTTTTGTAAGTGTGCATGTCTATGGCTTAAAATTCAGTATTTTAAATTCAGCACTGTAAGCTTTCAGTATAATGAGACTCAGTCAAATAAGTTTTCAGTATTTTGAAAATTAGGTATTGCGGTCTCAGTCAAATTAAATTCAGTAGTTTGAGGTTTCAGTCATGTGAAGTAGAGCCATATATATATATATATATATATATATATATATATATATATATATATATATATATATATATATATATATACATACATGCATATATACATACATATGATTTAGTCTATAACAGTTCATCAATGCTGTAATAGTATGAGAAGCGTATGGAACAATATGAGAAAATATACAATGGGGTCAAAACATCTAAAGTTAAAATAATTAATCTAAAATGGCAAACATTCCTGAACCTAAAGATATTCAGATTGTTTAAATGTAGAGCTGACAAAGCTGTAACTGATGGCAGGGCAATCCATACCGTTCTACTTCCTAAACCTCGGCTTTTCAGTGATAAGCTGATGTTAAAAGAAACTGGCAATATTAAGGAATAAAACTTCGATTGAACAGAAGTTAACAAATATAACCACAGCCACCCTATTGACAATTGCAGACAACAAATTTCCTTCTAAAACTGATTCTTCAGAGAACCTTTCTGTAAGCAATAATTTATCTTCTTCGACATCTAAGCCAATGGACACTCAGGTGAATTCTTACATTCTTAAATTATCTGAATCTACACTCCCTGAATTTTCCTAAAAATACAACTAATGTAACTCCAGATGCATTTTTTTTGTGTGTGAATAAGGCTAATTCATTTCAAATGCTGACATTGATGCATCTAAGCAAGTAGGAGTTTCTCATGTTTTGACTGTTTTATTTATTTTTTATTTATTTTACATTTGTTGACTGAAATAGTCTGACTGGATACATGTTCATTTTCAGTGGAGGCCCGGGGAGAAAAGCTCCATTTAGTAACACAAAAACAAGTAATAATAATAATACAATAATACTAAAACAGTGCGAGAAAAGAATATAGATACATCATTTCACAAGGTTTAACACAGTAGGAATACGCTACCACATGCTAAAGGTTTAACAGAGTGAGTAAAGAATATAGATACATCATTTCATAATGTTTAGCACAGTAGGAATACGCTATCACATGCTAAAGGTTTAACTCAGTGCAAGCAGGCAAATCTGTACATTATAACATAACTCATTTGATCAATAGAATGACTGGCTTGCTAATAATCAGTTGAGTAGATAAACACTAAGTTGTTGGGTTGGGTTAGTCAGGGTTTAGGCAGGGGCAGAGCCAGTGTGATTTAAAGTATTTTTGAGGCCTTTTTTAAATAGAGGTAGAGAAGATTCTTGGGTAAGAACTGCAGGAAGTAGGTTCCAAATTTTACCAGCTGAGTTTGCAAACAGAAAATCCCCTGCTGTGTTGTTAGATTTTAGGGTTAGGACCAATACTTTATTTGAGGATCGACGTGGCCTGAGAGCATTATGTGGGCTGATAACATTCTTGAGAGTCAGGGTATTATCAGGCTGGTTGAGTACTTTGCATGCTACTATAAGCTGGTTGAACTGTAAAAGGGAAGGGAATTCCAGCCATTCAAGTTGAACTAGGTTGTTGCAATGGTGAGTCCTATATGCCTTACCAGTGGCAGATCTAGCTATATGGTAGTAACAGGAGGATAGTTTGTTGAGGTTAATTTTAAAAAGGTTGGTAAATACTGGAGATTGATAGAGGAGAGTGGAGAGAAGATGGGTTTGTGCAATAGCAACCCTAGCAAAAGGGGCGAGGAAAGATTTGACCTTGTAAAGGAAGCCTAGTTTTTTTTGTTAATGGACTTAATAGTGTGGTCAATATGTGCATCAAATTTGAGATTGTTGTCTACTAATACTCCTAGGAGCTTTGTTTGGTCATCTGGGGAGATAATGGTGCCATTGCTAGACTTAATAGTGAAGAATGGATGAGTGGACCTATGGGTAGGGGAGAAAAGTAGCAGCTTGGTTTTGTTAGGATTCAGGAGTAGTTGTCAATTAGTTAGCCAGTTTTCAATGCTATTAAAGGTATTCTGGGTTAGGGATAGGAGATTTGTTTGAGAGGAGGCAGAGCATATCAAGGTAGAATCATCTGCATATCGGATACAGTGTGCATTTAGGATGGTAGTATGAAGGTCGTTTATGAAGATAGAGAAGAGGAGGGGTCCTAGTATAGAGCCTTGAGGGACTCCTAGGGTGATTGGGAGATGGGATGACAGCTTATCCTGCCATAGGACAGCCTGCTGTCTACCAATTAGATAGGACTGAAACCATTGTAGTGAGTGATAGTCTAAGAAGACAGCTTTCTGGGTACTGAGCAGTAGCTGATGGTTAACCATATTGAAGGCCATAGAAAAGTCAAGAAAGAGTGTTGATGATAGTTTATTGTTGTTTTGATTAAGGTTGATGACATTAGTGAAAGATAAGAGAGCTGAAGTGATACTATGGTGTGGTCTGAAGCCATGCTGAGAGTCTGCCAGCAGTTTGTTTTGGTTGAGGTAGTACATTAGTTGTTTGTGGAGCATTTTCCAAGATTTTTGCTAGTGGTGACAGAATGGCTATGGGTCTAAAGTTGGACAGTTCTATGGAACCACCTCCTTTATGGAGGGGTATTACATGTGTTATTTTCCATATTGATGGAATGGTTGCCTCAGAGATAGATCTATTAATGAGGATATAGACTGGCAGTGTGATGGCATCTGCAGCTAATTGCAGGTACTCAGCAAGGTGGTGGTCAGCTGCTAAAGTAGTGGGTTTTAGTTTTTTGGGAAGGGCATGGATGAAGGCACTAGAGCTAGGTTGAAAGCCAAAGGAGAGATGAGTCTTGGGAAGATTTGAGCTGTCTGTAGTATTGTTGGAGTTAAAGGGGGGGTAAGGCAGGAGGGGTTGGGGTAGGTGGGAGTGAGTTGGGTGGCTAGTGCCTAGATAGTTTCAGTAAAGAAGCAATTGAATGTGTTAGCAATTGCCTCTGGTGTTTTGTCAAGGGCTGCTGTGTGGTATGGCCTGGATGGAGGAGATTGTTTATTCCAGCCCAGAACATCTGAGGTTTATTTTGATGCTTTTGTTGCAGGTGGGTATAGGACTATTTTGTTGTGTAATATGATGGATTTTTTAATGTCATTCCTTAATTGACGGTATCTGACCTGATCTTTTGGGTCTTTAGTAGCATTTCAAGTGGTCCATGCCTTATTTCTATGAGTTATTTTGTTTTTTATAAGTCTAGTTAGCCATGGGGAAGTTCTAGTTTTGGTATGGATGGTGCGGATAGGGGCATATGAGTTAAGGATAGTGAGAAATTTAGTATTAAAGAAGGCATCTAGTGGGAGTCATTTAAGGTCTGACCAGTTGTAAGCCTTGAGATTGTTTAGGAAGTTGTCTAGGTTAAAGGTTTTTTTTGTTACGTGTCACTTTATAGGTGTGGAGATGGGGGTTATCAGCTTTTTGCCTAATGATGTAGGTAAGGCAATGATCACTTAGATCATCAGGTAGAGTGTCTGAATTGTATATCTGTGGGTCAACATTGATCAGGATCCAAACTAGGATACTACCTTTGCCTTTGCTTTTGCTATACCTAGTGAGGGGGGATATGGACTGAGTAAACCCATGAAGGTTTATGTGGTTACTAGGTGCTTTGGAGTAACAGGTATTCCAGTCAATGTTAAAGTCACCTAAGACTATAGTTTCTTGGGGATGGTTGCAGGCTAGCCAATGTAGAATATGTTCTAGGGTGCTGACATTCATTCCAGGGGGTAAATAAATGTTGGCAATGTATCTACATTTATTTTTATTTATTTGTATTTTGGTGATGAGAATTTCAGCATTATTTACTTGGGGAGGTTGTTGGGTGTCAATAGTGACTGTAAGGTTGTACTTAAATAATCCAGCTACCCTACCACCTTTCTTGGATGTCCTGTCCAGCCTAAGGATGTTATACCCTGGAGGAGTTACTTCTGTGTCTTTAGTTGCTGGTTTTAACCAGGTTTCAGTGAGACAAAGAATATCTGGGGAGTAGACAGCTAGGAGGACATGGAGGTAGTGGATTTTATTATTTAGGTTTCTGATGTTAAGATGGCAGGCCAGGAAAGGGTTTGGGTGTTTATTTAACTGAGTAAAGTAGGTAGAATATTTAGTCACAGAGCTAGAGCCAGCAGGTGTGGCAGTGTTAGGTGTTTGGGTGAGGGTTGCCAGGTGAGGATGGGCCAGGGTTAGGGTGGATGTCACCATCCTTGGTAAGGTTGTAGTTCAATCTGGTTATGAGTTTCAGGATTTTATTTATAAATTTAAGATATTGCTTGTTTATTTGGCTAACACAACTGTATCTGAGAGAATGATAGTATTTGGGGGGTATGGCTTTAGGTGAAAGTGTATTATTAAAATGTTCTAGCTTATTAAGAGCAAGAGTGGTAGAGGTTTGGGATTGTGGGCATTTGAATTCTGGATAGAGTAGGTTTTCACATGCTGTGAGGTGGTAAGGTATATAGAGCATTATTAGTAAATAGAGTGGTGAGAAAAATATGGATGAGATCATTGCTACTGTTAGGACTGTGTACAAAATAAGGTGTTTAGAAGAATTAGTAAATAAGTGGTTATGGGCTATGATGTTAGAGTAGAAGAAGAAGAGGAAGCTGTAAAATATAGGAATGTATTTGGGTAGGAGAGGGATGAGTAGTTTAGTGCGGTATCAGCAACACACAGGTTGTGATTGGTTAAGGGAAAGGGGGTGGGGTGAGGGCACAATAAATTCAGCATTACTGGGGGCAGGTGGTATTTGGGGGCAGGACGGGGCATGGAGCGAGCCCTCATGAAGCGAGGGTGAGTGGAGCAGGGCTATACCAGATAACACTGTTACTAAAGATAGCTTGCTCCAGGTGTGTTCTTACAAAATATACCACTTATACTGTAGACTGCACACAGTTTTTTATTTCTTAAAGCAAGTAAATGTAAAGTGTTTACTGAAAAAGCACACTGTTCTTTTTCAATGAAGCAGAGCTCTATTTTGTTGTAGCCAAATTTTGCATGGTTGAAATCCAGGTAGAATGCACAAAGAGATATACTTCTAGCGATTGATTGTTTGTCCAATTACTTAGTAAATTAATAGATGATATGGGTAGGCAGGAATTTTTGCCAGTGCTTTTGGACCCAGTGAGTTTGCTTTATAATACACAAAGGAGAATATTTGTTGATATTAACTTAACTGTTACAGAAAATATAAAAGGCAGATAGAGTGAGCCTTCTGTGCTTGGTCGCTGAGTAGAATGGGTTCTTTTGAGCGTTGCAAGCCTTTCAGTGGGACTTGGGGCTGAGAACCTAGAGAGGGGATATACTAGTTAGGTACAAACTATATTAGCCAGCAAACATTCAGATCAAGCACACATGATTACTGGACTTATAATTATATATTATATATAGGGTTACTGGACTGTTATAACCAAGAAACTAGAAGTTATGTCTGAGCAACTCCATAGTCTTGTAACAGCAATTAACTCCTTAAGTCAAATGCAGCTTTCTATAAACAGTTTGGAAGAGCAGCAAACCTATCAATTTGTACAGATGAGGTCATTACAAAGAAAAGTTTACTGCATTAGAGTTTGAATATAAAGCATTTAAAGATTAAATAGTGACAAGCTAAAAATTTAGTCCAAGTAGAAGGCCCTTAAGCAAGTGTTAGAATAGATTTTTAATAACTTACAGAAATCTTCAAGCTTGATGGATTTCTTATTGTTATATCAGTAGTAGCTCATGGTAATAAACCAGGATCATTAATAATAAAACTTTGTAAAGTAAAACAGCATGAAATAATTTTAGCAGCAGCAATAAATACGAACTCTTTTGACTTTAAAGGTGCTAATATTTCTATTTTTCCTCCCTACCCTACGATGTTGTCAAGCAAAGGATAACCTTCACAGAAGTTCACTCTCTGTTATGGAAGAAGAGCATTCACTCTACTTTTTTATTTCCAGCTATATTAAAAGTTATATGGAAAGGTGTTTTGCTCATCTTTTCAGTGGAATTGTAGGACAAATACAAACTGACTTTTCTAATAATTTTGTGAGCTCTTTCACAATATGACCATTTATGCAGATGGATATTAAGTGGACCTGTGTTATTCTTTTGTTTTATGCCCCAATTCCTTTCTTATTCTCAAGAGTTTCTTGGCTTTCGATAGTTATCTTTGTATCCACCACTTTCTGCTCATTTCAGGTATTTTTTATATTCATTTTATGTATTTCCTCCATGGAAGAAGAGCATTCACTCTACTTTTTTATTTCCAGCTATATTAAAAGTTATATGGAAAGGTGTTTTGCTCATCTTTTCAGTGGAATTGTAGGACAAATACAAACTGACTTTTCTAATAATTTTGTGAGCTCTTTCCCCATATGACCATTTATGCAGATGGATATTAAGTGGACCTGTGTTATTCTTTTGTTTTATGCCCCAATTCCTTTCTTATTCTCAAGAGTTTCTTGGCTTTCGATAGTTATCTTTGTATCCACCACTTTCTGCTCATTTCAGGTATTTTTTATATTCATTTTAAAAGGTACAATCTGATAATTGTAGTATTAATATAAACAGATTGCATAACTATTCTAAATTGCATAAAATTATAAAAGGTATTGAAGCTAGCCATGAAAATGTTTTTTCTGTAGCAAGAATTGCATATTAGTGATGCTCACTGTGCATCTATATGTATACACACACACACACACACACACACACACACTAATATATATATATATATATATATATATATATATATATATATATATATATATATATATATATATATATATATATATATACACAAAGTACTTTTTGCTATCTTATTCTCCCATTCATTCATTCTGACACCCATCCTTGCTGGATCTACTGCCACTCCAGCCAACATCTGGATCAGTGCCTGCAATTTTGTCTGGGCCAGTAAGGAATCTAAGGATATTCTAGTTGGGTTGCACTATCCAACATCCATCTGGGGCAGTTACATTTTTGGCCTACCCCTTTATATCTCCCCTTTCCTTTCTGCAGCCCCTGTGATATTATCCAGGGCAAGCAAGCAATAAAGACATGTGGAGTATTGCTACTCCTCCACATAAGCTCAGCAAAGTCTCTACCTTTTTCCCCATATTTGGATCATGCCTCTCAATGTGCCCTCTCCATCCTCCATCAAAAAATGACACAGGAGATGCCCACTGGTTCAGCCCACAAAGAGATGGTAATATCCATCCCTCCCTACTATTTCATCACTCACCTGATCTGCTCCTGCTCATTGAACCCAGAAGGCTGGTGATAGTCAAGGCTTTATCTCTCTACACAGGGGCAGCAATCTCCACAAAATATCATTGGATGAAATATTTAATTAATAATTATAGTATTATAAGGTCAGTAGGAGTGTCTGTTTCAATAAATCAAACTTGCCACTTTGAGATAAAGAGACTCTTACTTAAGTACACAAGATAGAGTTGTGTTAGCTTTATATTTAAATAAAGTTTGAGTCACTATAGGATCAGTATATGCTCCATTTAAGGACTATGAGTTTGATTTTCAGACAGTGTTACTTATAGAGTCTAGAAATTAAGAAATATTTCAGTTATACTAGGCAGTGACTAGAATGCTATACAGAATGTAAAATGTGATCAGTCTGTGAAGAAATTAGACACTGTCATTTGTGCTAACATGTCTGGCTAATGTTTTGTACATAATTTCAGATTAACCTGTGTATTATATGCCAGCATGACTAGCTAAGATATTGTAAATAAGTTATTACATGTTGATTTATAATGTGTTTGTACAGAATGTTTTAAAGACTTGAACAGTGACCTTTTACTTTTCTAACTGCCCATGTTTGTGAATAAAGATTCTAAAGGCAAACTGTCTCAAATTCAGCTGATCTGCAGATGATGTCATCAGAATGTTGACAGTTGCTCTGTGTTAATCTGAGAAGCTGAAAGATAGGAAGGAACTTTTAGTAAATAGCTGTTGGTTGATTTTCAAAATATGAAATGAAAATTAGAACTGGAATAGTTATGACAGTTAGGCTAGTCTGTAAAAGAGACTGCTGAAGACAGTTGAAGTCAGTTAACAGTCAGAAGTTAGTTGTCAGTTAACAGCCAGTTGTGCGTTGTTCACAGATGTACTGTGCAGTGGATACCCAAAAAGACTCACCAAGAATTGTAGGTCTACCTTAGCTCTGTTCTAGTAATTTAATTTAGATCAGGGGCAGTGTTATTTAGTCAGATTAAAATTTATAACTCATCAGTTAGATCAGTCAGAGTTTTTTTCTGAATGTTGGATTGATATCCTTCAGTATTGATTTCATTTTCATGGTGATCAAGTTCTGTTTGTTTTTTGGAAATTACTGTTTTATATTTTTGATCATTTTGTTCATTATTAAATATTTTTATTAACTTACATTGTGGCTGGCAAATTAGTGTTTTCTTTAGTGATTTGAGAGTGCTTATACTTGCCTTGATAACTTTCCAGGCCACTCTGAATGCTTGGCTGTTTGGGTTATTTGCTACTATTTGTTTTAATATTTGATTTTCATAATTGGACACCCCTTTAGAAGGGCATGAAGGCACTCTGATTGGTTGCAGCATTACAGTATTATTTTGGGGAAGGTACACAGCTGGAAATCTGTGTCAGGGTTTTCCTAGAAGTGTTTGGATGTGCGAGGTTTAATTTATTTAAGTGTGAGTGTATCAGAGGTCTTAAACTGGGGCACATTACTCTGAATTGTGTAATAAGGAGTTACATTTGGGGTGGACAGAAGAATACAGACCATTCCCATGCTATAGAGTATGTTCTTGTTGTGCTCTTATGGGAAAATTGTGGAATATTACTCCTCTTTAAGTGACAGTCTCACAGTGGAGTCAGTAATGAGGATTGAAGCTCCTTAGTTACTGACCCAGAATAGTAAGGGAAGTCACTTTATTTAGTGGCAGTTTAGTGGGATATTATCTGGACATCACACAGTCTATTATTCCAAAAGGTCAGCCATATCAAGGAATGCATAGACATTCACTCCACAATTTCTTACTTAAAGGTTGGAGAACTAAGTTTCCCCATTGTAAAGAATTTACAATTGTCTTATTCAGTGGATTTAAATTCAATGACTGTTATTTTTTCTGTCTAGAGCCATATTTAAATTTCAGAGTTTTATCCTTTTGAATTTTTCAATTTTTAGATCATTGTTTAGTTTAAACTTTCTGTATAATACAGCAGTGGCGGCTGGTGACTTTAAATCAAAGGGGGGCTGCAGGAGACAGCTGAATGGGTAGGGCCAATGGAAAGGGGTGTGGCCAACCAGAAAGGGGTGGAGCTATACTCTAAACCACAAAACTTGGGACTTTAATTCAATATGCTGCCCTGGGTGCCAAATGTCATTATGAGAGTCCAATCAAGACAAAATGAAGTGTAGAAGAAAAAACATATTTCAATGCATTGGCTGCATGACAGCTTATTTAATATTTAGATGGAAACAAAAAGGTTGTGAGGCATGAAAAAAATCAATTACTTTTTAAATACATTACTGGAATGCCAGTCAAAATCAAGTATAAAAAACAAACAGCACTCAACTCAAACCACTTCTCCTTGCACTGCAGTTTTAATTATAATTTATATTCAGCTTTATAAAAGTACCAAGTGACATGCTGAAAGTAGCAATCTCTGTGATATCCCCACTTATAAAAATCTTTCTTATCCAAAAAAGACTTGCTGGCAGACAACTATCTACTTGTTTCATGGGAAAACATGATCAAAGTAAAAAACGAACAGCAAACAAGAAATAAGCTCAAGATAAATTGCTTAAAGGATTACTGCACAGGTTATGGACCACACATGATAGATTGGCATTCTGTTTAGTTTATGGGTAAAGCCTGCAAAGATGACTGCAAGTCTCCAACAAATGTATTGAGCTTCTGAAAATACTGCATTCCTGTCCTTTATTACAAATACTGTCATATGCATTTCAATACCTAAGGCCTATACGTTATCTAGTTATGTAAATATTCTCTGCATGGCAACAACGAAAAGGCTTTCAATGTTGGTAATTCTTTAAAAGCATGCTTATTAAAGCTTACATGCATCTTACAATCTCAGACATGCTTACCTGATGGTCATTAAAGCACTGCTACTTAAACACAGAGCAGCAGACACTGCAACAACATGCATTTTCTGAATAATAAGAAATATAAATCAACAGTATGGTAGAGCAGGTTCTACTTTTACTGCTTACAGGGGATGGCACACTTCCTGATACAGTCATATCTCCATATACTACACACAAAGGACGGCATTGTTCCTGATGCATCCTTACCTCCATATGCTATATACAAAGGAGGCAGACAACCTGATAAAGTCTTATTCCATATACTATACACAAAGATTCACAAACTCCATGATACAGCCTTACCTCGTTACACTACACACAAAGGATGGCACACTGCTTGATACAATCTTACCTACATATACTACAGACAAAGGATGCCACACTCCATTATATGACTTTACCTCTATATACTATACACAAAGGATGGCACACTTCATGATGCGACCTTACCTCCACATACTATACACAAAGGATGGCACACTCTCTGATACAGCCTTACCTACATATACTATACACAAAGAATGGCATACTCCCTGACACAACCTTACCTTCATATAATATACACAAAGGATGGGACATTCCCTGATACAACCTTACCTCCATGTAATATACAGAAATTATACCACAATCCTTGATACAACCTTACCTCCATATAATATACACAAAGGATGGCACACTCTCTGATACAGCTTTACTACATGAACTATACACAAAGGATGGCACACTCCCTTATACAGCCATATCTCCATATACTATACACAAAGGATGGAACACTTCCTGATACAGCCTTACCTCCACATACTGTACACAAAGGATGGCACACTTCCTGATACAACCTTACCTCAATATACTATACACAAAAGAAGGCACACTGTCTGATACAAACTTACCTCCATATACTACACACAAAGAATAGCACACTCCATGATACACCCTTACCTCCACATAATACATACAAAGAATGGCATAGTCCCTGATACACAAAGCATGCCACACTCCCTGATCCAGCCTTACCTCCGTGTAGTATGCACAAAGGATGGCACACTCCCCGATACAACTTTACATACACAAAGCATGGCACACTCCCTGGTACAACCTTAGCTCCATATCCTATAAACAAAGGATGGCACACTCCCTGATACAGCCTTACCTCCATATGCTATGCACAAGGCATGGCACACTCCCTGATCCAGCCTTACCTCCGTGTAGTATACGCAAATGATGGCACACTCCCCGATAAAGCCTTACATACACAAAGCATGGCACACTCCCTGATACAGCCTTACCTCTATATACTATACACAAAGGATGGCACACTCCCTGATACAGGCTTAACTCCATATAATACAGAAAAAGGATGGCACACCACCTGATATAAACTTACATCCATATATTATACACAAAGAATGTCACACTCCATGATACAACCATGAAACCATGAACTGAAGACACAGCAGTAGTTAAATCCAATTTTATTCCACAGACAAGGAAAATTTCAGGTTAAAAACTTCAAGTTAAGCACTTTCTTCCCACTTAATATGGGACTTCATCAGAACAAAGTTAACTTCCCTACCCAGCCATTATATATGCATCCTACTCCACCCATTCAACACATTCCATTAACAGCCAATCAATTATTTAAAGTAAGAGCTACATAAACTGTCCATGTAAATAGTGAAATCATCATTAAAAATGTTCATATAAATTCATGTATAAAATACATCTATAAAATTCCATAATTAAAATATGAATAATTTTACATAAATAGATAAATATATATCCTAACCCAAAATATTCCTCAATTTTAAAACACTAGAAATGCTAACATTTTCATTGATACCTGGATTTTGAGTTGCATCAAGCTGCAATTGCCATTTCAGTTCACAAATGTCCAGGTGTATATCTAACATTTTCCCTTGTACATCTTTAACCAATTGTTGTACAACAAGAAATTTAAAACTATGACTGGCAAACTCCTTCTTATGTCAATTTACATTTCCTAATGTCCATAACATGTTCATATATCCTATCCTTTAGACGTCTGCTAGTTTTCCCTATATAGAATGTAGTACATTCTTGACATTTGGGCATATACACCACATTTGTACTATTACAATTGAAATGATCTCTAATATATATTTTTCTACCATTCAAACTGTAAATTTCTCCTGTTTTCAAAATATAGGGACAATAAGGGCACATACCACACTTATAGTTACCTAGCTTTCTGTTAACAAGTGTGCTTGTGTGAGAACTTTCTAAAATATTTGTAAAGGATCTATCCTTTCTAAACACTATTTTTGGTGTTTTTCCAACTTTTTGACCCACCATTTGATCAAACTGTAAAATTTCCCAGTTATTCCTAATGGCCTCAACCACATGGTCGGAATCTAAAATGTATGTTGTGATAAAACGTGCCCCTTCTCTCATTACTTTATCCCTTTTATACATAGTCATTAATCCATTTCCTTTTCCTCACAACAATGATTGATACATACCTGCCTGTCGTTTTTTCACAACCTCTTCTCTGACATTGTTTAAAAGTGTTTCAGGGTAACCCCTCTTGGCAAACATACCCATTATAAATTCCACCTCCTCTACCAAATTACATTCTCTAGTGACCGTCCTGCTGCCCGTACCATTTGTCCTTTAACAATGGACGTTTTTTGATGGTACAAGTGCCAACTTCCAAATTCCAAATAGGAATTTGAAAACATAGGTTTCCTATAAATCATGAAAATCATGTGATTTGTTTCAATACTTATTCTTAAATCCACATTTAAATATGAAATATTGGTTTTACTATATGTATATGTAAATTTTAAACATTCCACTGTCATATTTATGTAAGCCAAGAATTTGTTCAATTGGGCATCTGCCCCTTTCCACACTAAAAAAAACATCATCCAAAAATCTAGTGTATATAATGTGTTGCCATTATTCACTTACCATTACAAACTCCTGCTCCCAGTATGACATGACATAGTTAGCAAATATGGGGGTGCATGCCACCCCCATCACCACACCCATAATCTGCCTGTAGTATTGCCCTTCAAAATGCACAAAAATATTTCTTAAAACTACCTCTATCAGGGTAATAAATTTATTCACTTGATCTTGATCATAAATTCTGGTTTTAAGTAACTGGACTTCCAACCAGTTTAAACCTTGCTCATGGGGTATCATGGAAAACAAATTACATACATCAGTGGTAACTAATATCACCTCCTCCCCTATTTTGATTTTATTTAAATTTTCTAAAAATTGACATGAGTCCTTACATATGTAGGGGAATAACTTTAACCCTTACTGGAGTTGAACATCTAAATATTTACTTATGAAACATGTTTTGGAGCACTTGCCATCTACTATAGGCCTAAATTTTAAATCATTTAAATCCTTATGTATTTTAGGTATTCCAAAATATTAGATATCATAGGGTATTTGTTTCTCATATACTGATATTCTTCCTCATCTATTTGCCCCTGAAACAGCATGTCATCGAGTAATAAGTCCACACTTTTATTAGTAATACGTATCTCATTGATAGAACTTTCTGCATATATACCATCCATTAACAATATGTTCAACCCATTGGAATAATCACCCCTGTCCATAATTACAATAGCGTTATCTTTATCGGGTTTCATTATTCGAATGCCCCTATCATTTACTAAGTCATATAAATCTATTTGTTCATCTTTATTCAAATTCGTATTAAATGGACAATGCATCCTCTTATGTACTCTTCTTATATCCCTCTCACACGTTTTTTCATACATTCCAATCACATTATTAATGGGCAGATTAAATATACTTGGCTTCTTTAACTTCATTTCACTACTGACATTAATGTCCCAATTCATATTGTCAAACCAGACTTTCAAATTTAATTTACGAGTGTACATTTTTAAATCTATTAGGGTGTCAGCCAAATTGGCCCTCCTACCTGGAACAAATGTGAACCCTTTTGCCAATAAATTTGCATGCTTATGATCAACGCATTTACTGGAATAATTGTACACTTTAAAATCTGCTGCTGTATTAAGTATTACTTGTGGTTCAACAAACCTTTAGGGGACATCCCTTTGTCAAGCCCACACAAAATTGCATCAAAATCACTACATTGATCTATCAAAATACTCAGTTCTACACCTTCATCATATTCCATGCCATATAGCATTTCATTAAATGGATCACAATTCATAATGAGACTTACATTTTGCATATTTTCATTAGTTCCTTCACTGGTCACACCACATACCATTTCATTCACATTTGGCTTTTCAATAAAATTATTTACACCAGTGACCACATTTTGTACATCCTCACTACCCTATTCAACATTCATTCAAAATTTACTGTTTTTATCAACTATAGGACTAGTTTCATTAAATATGTCCATTACAATGTCCATTAATTCTACCGCCATTAATTGCAGTATTTTAAGTTTTACGACCGCATCTTGTACATCCTCACTCAACAAATCAACATTACCACTCAATAGTTCACTGTCTATATTAGTTGCAGGACTTACTTTGTTGGAAATGTCTATTGCCATGTCCATTAAGTCCTCTGCTGTTGATTGCGGTAATTTACATTTTTCGGTCTGACCCCCTGTGCGATATATTCCCTCTGGTGGTTCCCCATCTGCTGTATCTGCTGTTCTTTCCCTCGTAGTCTCTCCAACCGGCGTACTCCATTCTCTAAAGGGCGTGCTTGTGCTGGAATACTTTGGCCCTGATAGTTCATCTGGTTCGACGACTCTTCCTCTCTGTCAACTAGTTGCTTAATGGCTTCATTACCATGGTTGCTCTGGTTACCCAGAGAAAGCGGGTAAACTCTACCCTTTGAATATTCCACCAAATCCCTCCTAATCTTATCAGATATAATCCATATACTACACATAAATGATGGCATACTCACTGATACAGCCGTACCGCCATATACTATACACAAAGGATGGCACATTCCCTGATACAACCTTACCTCCATATACTATACACAAAGGATGGCACATTCCCTGATACAACCTTACCTCCATATACTATACACAAAGGATGGCACACTCCATGATATAGCCTTACCTCTGTATACCATACACAAAAAACGAGACACTCCCTGATACAGCAGGTCCTACTTTTCCTGATTGCAAAGGATGGCACACTCCTAGATACAGCCCTACCTCCATATACTATACACAAAAGATGGCACACTGCCTGATGCAACCTTACCACCATATAATATACACAAAGGATGGCACACTCCCTGATACATATTTAACTCCATGTACTATAGATGAGGGATGGCACACTCCCTGGTAAACCTTACCTCCATATACTACACACAAAGGATGACACAATCCCTGATACAACCTTACCGCCATATAATACACACAAAGGATGGCACACTCCCTGATACAACCTTACTTCCATAAGCTATACACAAAGGATGGCACACTCCCTGATACAACCTTACCACCATATAATACACACAAAGGATGGCACACTCTCTGATACATCTTTAACTCCATGTACTATAGATGAGGGATGGCACACTCCCTGGTAAACCTTACCTCCATATATTACACAGAAAGGATGACACAATCTCTGATACAACCTTATCTCCATTTACTACACACAAAGCATGGCACACTCTTTGATACAACCTTACCTCCATATACTATGCACAAAGGATGGCACACTCCCTGATCCAGCCTTACCTCCATATACTACATACAAAGCATGGCATACTCTTTGATAGAACCTTACCTCCACATACTATACACAAAGGATGGCACACTTCCTGATAGAGCCTTATCTCCATATACTATACACAAAGGATGGCACACTCCCTGATACAACCTTACCTCCATATACTATACACAAAGGATGGCACACTCCCTGATACAACCTTACCTCCATATACTATACACAAAGGATGGCACACTCGGTGATACAAGCTTACCTCCGTATACTATACACAAAGGATGGTACACTCCCTGATACAACCTTACCTCCATATACCATACACAAAGGATGGTGTATTGCCTGATAGAACAGGTCCTACTTTAGTGCTTGCAAAGGATGGTATGTTCCCTGGTATGGCCTTTCCTTCTTATACAGTATCCAGGGGATGTCAGTCTGTTTGATATAGCCTGTGTTGCTTAGACTACCCCTGAAGATGTCAGACAGACTCCATGATACAGTCTGTCCTCCTTACACTGCACCCAGAGGCCTGTGTTTCTGCTATGCCCTTATCCATTCTCTGGAATAGGGGATGTCAAACTTCATGTTTAGAGTTGGACGCTTTATCACCTGAACTACACTGACATTATGTAAAAATAAAAGTTTGCTTAGATTCCCAAGCATCTAATACCTACTTCAGTGAAAAAAAATGTTAACAGTAAGCATGGCTTTAGGACTATAGGACCTAAAATATCAAGTCACTGTATCAGTCGTTTGCAGTTTAAAATATGAATATCAGCTTATTGCAAGTATGGGAGCATTTCTAAATATAGCATAAACTTTCTTAAATTGATGAAGAATAGACTACTCATAGTCAAAGTCCCCTGCTTACTGTGATACAAGATAAAAACACTTCATATTATAGAAGTCACAGTATTATAAAAAGTAAAAGGTATTACAGATTAGACATAAGACCTAGTATTTCAGATTGGGAAGGAGTGAGTGATGAATGGCTAGTATTCCTTTTGTAGGTGATCCCCTGCAGTTTGTCATAACATAGTTAAACACAGGATATACTGCATGTTATTGGGGCACATGAGCATCAGCATGGAGAAGCATGGTCTCCCCAAGTGTAATACAGCAAAAGGATGGGGGTGGGGTATACAAAAAAATCGCCTACTTTGCAAATGCAACACTCCTTGAGCTAACAGTTTGATTCTCACTGGTAACACTGAATGAATGACCAGCATAGACAGCAAGTTTGTCTTAGCCTCCATATGCAATCAGAAGAATATGTCTAAAATTCATAAAGAAACCAAAATTACATAATGGAGGACTGTGCTAAGAATTAGTTTCTTTCTACACTGATTTGTTGATATCTGCCGGAGTATATTAAACAGCATCTCTCCAGAGAAATGTTGCACAGATATGCATTCGCTGTGCCACAGTTCTTCCATATAACAACATCATAAACTAGCTATCTTATGCTAGGCATAATTTAACTTTCCAGATGTGATTCTTTAATATCCCTGCTTATGTAGCTCATTTGCAAACTGCCAATGCTTTATTTTGCTGTATGCCTAACACAGTACAGTGCAAACCTGAAGTATGACAGAGGAGTACTGAAAGCAGCAGTGTTTCAGGGTGGGGGCAGGGCATGGAAAGGCTCCAGAGTACAATATTACCCTTAGCATAATAAAGCATACTAGAAGTGTGGTTATACAGGGGTACAGAAATGGAGGGTCTACAGTGCTGTTGGGGATACAGCATAGTACTTTTACCATACATCTGTGGTGTGCAGCTGTCCCCAATGCTACACAAGTCATCTCATTAACAATTAGTAACAACTGTGTGTGCATTGCAAAAAAAAAAGTTTATTAGCAATTTGCTCTGCCACACCATATTTTATTCTGTAGTAAAAAGCATGTCCCTTATGTTTATTACAGCATATAATCGATGAATAGTCAGGGAGATACAATTTTCATGATTAATTTTGTAACAGTTGTAATAAACAGACATTACTAAAATATTCTGGATTCAGAGCATTCTGTAAGTAGTCAGTTTTCAGTTAACATCTTTGTGTTTCTTGTTAGACTTCTTTATTTTCAGTTGTGCTGTTTATAGTAATTGCTTCAGCACAAGGTATTGCTCTATTTCCTGCATGCCTGTCAGCCTGGTTGTCACTATTACTGACTTCTGCCAATCATCCTGTAGGTGATGAACCATCAAAATGGCCATCAAATGTATACCAGTGGACAACAACCCCAAGGTGGTACACCTAAGTAACTTCAGCATGCCATATCTTCTTACATAGTGAAACATTACCTTTGGATGTGGATCACTCTTTCTCTGACCCTTAACTGTAGACCTAGTACCTTAGAGAGATGGTATGAGGCATACAGTGTCCTACATAACATCTTTATGAATTTCATGGGGTACACCAGCCCTTCCAAAACGACAAGATGACAATTCATGAAAGTGAAAATGCACTAAGTACATATAGTCCAGCTCAATTCTATACACAGAGTGTGCTTTTCAGCTTGACCTCACACCTGGATGCTTCTAGTTGCTTATCCTCTTTGAGAGTCCCTTTGCAGATGTGAGGATATTTATAAATAGGTGATTTATTCAGGTGGACAAGATGTTGCCTCGTTGTGGGTGTAAATCACAGAGAGGAAAACTCTGATAGTTGCCTGTACATATGCACCAAACAGCTGAACCAGTTCTGGAATGTTAACTGGAGAATTCAACATGCACATAGGGAATGACAGATATATCTAGAAGAGCATGGTTGGGATGAAGGGCCTCCTTTATCTGGAATACACAGTAGTTACAGGACTTTATTTTTTGTTAGTCATGGATTGTCCAAAAACAATGGCTTGATGAAACACATGAAGGCTCATAAGTATGTTTAGTATGAAAGTATATTTGGCTGAAGTTCAATGTTGACCTTATGGGTGTGTCATTAGACTTGAGGCTGTATGCTCTGGACATTAGTGGAAAACAGAAACACAGCTGTCAAGTGACCACCACTTAGTTGCGATTTCAACTTACTGAACTATCCAGATAAACCTAGTAGATCCAGTTATGCAGTGAGTGTCTCTTGGAAAAAAAATTGTTAACTGTGGGTAGCTGTGTGACAAATGTTCATCTCCCAACTCAGAGAAGACTCTGAAAGCATCCTAAGTGAGGCCAGGCATACCCGAGACCACACAGTCAATGTATATGACTTCAATCGTTGAGGCAGAAGCAGCAAGTTGTTGTAGTCAAAACATTTTCTGGATGCCTGAGGGTTATAACAGTCTTCCCTACTAGGTGTTCACTACTGGATGGGAAAGCTGTCAGACTGATGAATGGCTATGATGTGGCTACAACTGAGGTGACCTAGCAGGCTGAAGGTTGCAGGGACAGTAGTTGCCAGAGAAAAATCTTGTGCATAGGAAACATTTGTAGACAATTAGGAAAAGGTGGTTGGATAGCTTTAAATAGGTCTTGGAAAAAAAATCAAAATTTCAAGGAAGATCATAAAGGTTGTGCTACACAAGAACAGATAAATGCTGATCACCACAGATAAGATTGGCTGGAGGTGGAAATAATGTTTTAAGAAGCCTTTAACTCTTTGGACATGCTTACTTTTAAGAAGGCTGTGCCTGAAAATCTTGGATGGGTCAGAATCCATCACTACAGCAGTGGTCAGAGGTTGCCACAATGATATGATTGCAGCTGTGGATAAGAGATGGCTGGAGATGCAGGATGCATTGGCCAGATGTGGTCAACATACCTTAAACAGCTCTTCAGTGCTGCATGGAAGTTTGGCATAGTACTTCTGGATTAGCTAACTTTATTTTTTCTGAAGAGGGTTATGAATGGGCTTACTTTTCAGAGCTCCAGTGACAGATTGACATCTGCTGTCAATAATGTTTCTTTGCCTCTTTGATGTCCATATTTCCACTGGCTGTTTTTATTAGTGGAGCTTGGACCAACTCCATGGTCACTCAGTAGGGTAATGGGCAAACTCTATTGGTGCTAAAAGTAACTTTTAGAATTTACTTCATGGCATCAGGAATCACTGAAAAAATATTCAAACTAACAGCATTGGCATATACATTCATACATACATACATACATGTACACATACATATGGTTTTGTGTATGTTTTCCCAGCCATACTGTGAATTGCACAGCTTGTTAGCAGCTATTTTTCACAAGTTGTCTAATTATATCACTATGGGTTTCATGTATCTACAGGAACTGGAATCTATCAGTATTAAACCCACTGCCATTTTTCTGGGTGATCTAAACTATCCAACTTTAGACTGTGAAACGTATACAACCACTGGTGCACAAGTACACAGATTCCTGGACTTTGTTGATATGAATGCCCTCGAACAATTAATCAGAGTACCCATGGGGGGAGTCAACATCTTGGATCTTGTCCTTACTAAAATGACAGCATCTTGTATCATTCCTTGTGTATCTTAGTCACTTGTTAGGTCAGACCATATAGCTGTTTCTTCAAAATAAAATTGAAACCAGAAACTTCTTCCAACCAAGGTACCTTTAGAAATTTCTCTGTGACAAACTATCTGCTTCTAAGTTATACGTTGGAAAGCTTCAAATCCCCACCATATCCATTAAACTCTGGTGAATCATGGAAATGTACACTATACCAGATGCAGCTATACCATGTAGGAACAAGCACAAGGCAAACCTCAGAGACAAACCTTGGTGGAAACATAAAATCAACAAACTTTACAAGAAAAGGAAGAGAATTTTGACCAAAAGTAAAAAGAGCAATTCTCAGAATGATAGATCCCTCATCACTGAAATAAATAAACTGCTCATTATTTAGTAACATCCCCCAAAGCCAAGTTTAGGGCTAAAGTAGCCACCCAAGCCAAAGTCAAAGTCAATCACAAGACCTTTTTCAGTAGCGTAATACAGCAATACTCTGAGGTGACTGCGAACAATGTTACCTACATTGAGGCTGAAATTATAGGTAACTTTCTGGGTGTTAAATTAAATTCAGACTTTATCCCTTTCTCCCCCTCCATCTATCCCACAAGATATCACTGAAACAGACTCGCTTCCAGCTATCACACAAGACAGAGTCCTGAAAGTGCTAAAAAAGCTAAAAATACTGCATTGATGCATCTGACAATAACCCTGGTTGCATCTTAAATAGCATAAAGCATGATTTAACCCCCCCCCCCGCCCAACAACACTGTTCAAACTCAGTCTCTATACAGTTTTGTTCTAAGTGAATGGAGAACAACTACAGCCATTTCCATGCATAAGGGATGCCCTTTCACAGACCCAGGCAATTACAAAGCCATAAGTCTGACCACCCTCATATGCAAAGCCATTATTATGGAACTAATCAATCAGGACATGGGGAACCTCCAAATACTGGACATATCTCAGTTTGTATTCATCAATGGCAAGTAATTCTTACTCAAAGTGGTGGACTTTTTTGAAAAGGTCACAAAAGCAATGAATGGAGGTAAAATGATACACATCACATGCCTTGACCTAACCAAGGCTTTTGACAGAATCCCTACTGAGGCATAGTATAAAAGCTGAATAAACTTGGAATAGACCCCTACATCATTGTCTGGATTGCCAACTGACTCATGTATAGGATGCAGGAGATCAAAGTAGGGGATGTTATTGCCTCAAAGAGACCAGTCTGCAGTAGAGTCCTCCAGGTTCTGTGCTGGGACCTCCCCTGTTTGGCATCTACGCTTATGAAGTAAAAACTAATACCAAAGGGCTCTAGCTGACTAAGTTTGCAGATAACTGTATCCAGAAAGAGTTACTGAATCCCCAAATGGCTAGATATCCTGCAGGAAGGTTTGTCTCAAACAAACAACTGGTGCCAGAATCATGGACTGAAACTAAATGTTAAAAATGCATTATTGTATCTTTTGAGAAGTTGTTTACTCCCAGGAAACCACCACATTGACAACATGTACCTGAGAGTGGACCCACTTGTTCAGGATTTGGGAACTATGTGGACAGTGACCAAAATTTAGACTAACATGCATCCACAGTCATAAGAATTTCCTTCTATATTATACAGTTTATAAAGAAAGAGATTTGCTCAGCCTTCCTTAAGCCAGTCATTGAGTATAATTCTCCCTTTGGCATGTATCTGTCCAGACACATGCAAGAACTGGAACTTCTACAGACATACCTTATTAAAAGTTTGCAGGGCTTAAACAATATATCCTACATGGACTGCCTCAAATCCCTGTCGCTATATTCAGTATCTTACAAACTGCTAAGAGATGACCTATGTCTGGCATATAAGGCAACCTTTGACCCAATACTGATGGATTCACTGCACATCAGAAAGTCAAATGGCATCAGAAATACTCATTCCAGGGATCTGAACCTCTTCTGCAATATCAATAGAATGATTTGGAGGGACAGGCATATCTCACAGAGGATACCACAGCTTTGGAACACAGTCCCAGTCCACATAAAACAAAGCTCACCCCAGTCCATATTTAAGTGCAACTTGGATCTATCGATGGAGAATAGAAAATTTACCCCAGGACTGCACCCTGTACTACTAATTGACAAGGACAGCTCCTAAATGCTATATCCTGCACATGGGTCCCCTTAAATTAGCTACGGTTTGATCACACTTATTTTCACTAGGGGTAATATGTAATTATCAACCACTGGATGAGTAAGCAAATGGAAGAGGTTAATTAAAGTATCAAAAGGGAGAGTAGCAGGGATAAAACCCACTCATATGTGCGAGTCATGTGGGCTTGCCTTCCTCAAAAAAATTTAAAATATATTTGCTCTACTGCAGTTTTCTATAAATGTGTTTCTACAAAATAAGGTTGTGGTCAAATGTGAGTTCAGTCAATTTTTTTGGTCATTTGTGATTTGTTGAAATGAGATTCAGTAAACAGGAATATACTTGTGTGTTTGTGTGTCTCTCTCTCTCTCTCTATATATATATATATATACTTATATATGGATCCCTGTCAGTTGATCAAGTTTTTAGAAACTCGAAATTCATACGGTTGAGACCATATGATCGAGTTTTTGAAAACTCAAAGCTTTTAAATGGAGATTGCAGTACAATGAGGATCTGGAGGTTTACCCTTTTCCTCACTGTAGAGTGATCTTGGCGTTGGTATATATACTTTGCATGGGGCATGGGGGGAGGGGGCTTGACCAACTGCATAAACTTAAAAAAAAGTAGATTTCTGTGTTTTTGATGTTCGAGTTTTCAGAAACTTAATTAAATGTTTTCGTCCGTATGAATTTTGAGGTTCTAAAAACTCAATCATCTGACATATATCCATATATATATATATATATATATATATATATATATATATATATATATATATATATATATATATATTTATCTATATGTATACTGTAAGGCCAGCAGTGACCGATATAAGATTTATTTAATGATTTTGCCTACCTTCTCTGAACACAGAAAAGAGCTCAGAATAACTTGAACATTAATTGTGCTAACCTTTACTTACATAAAGCTTCATAAGAATCAGTGATGGACCCTCTCCAATTTAGCATTTATTTGGCAGACACCTAAGCCAATGTCCCAGAAGTATGGTTGACCAAGAGCCAATGTCCCGGAAGTATGGTTGACCAAGTTTGCTGATAATTGCAAGTCAGGCAGTGTTATCTGCTCATCCACTGCTAATCAACTACTCCAACAAGGGTTGGAATATATACATACCTAGTGTACTGAAAATGGTCTCAAACTGAGTGCAAAAAGTGCATCGATATAGTGTTTGGCAAAAAGGCTGTTCCCACCTCATATGTCATTAAGTGGTACTTCTCTTCAAACAGATGCAGTTATAAGGTACCTGAGTACTTACTGGACAACTCTCTCTCTCTCTCTCTCTTCCAATCATCAAATTTACACCATTGTCAGGAAATCCTTCCATCTGGCTCAGTTAATTTTCAAGGGGAATCTCTTCAATATCCAAAGAAATCATTTTGCCACTGTACTCTTCCCCTGTCAGACCCACCATCAAGTTCAGTCCCCCTTTAGTAAGTACAAATCTAAACAAAACACTCAAGCCAAAAGACCCAAACAATTTTTTAACCACGAAAATCAAACACCTTAATTTTTTCAATTATTCTAATAGATTAACACAACTTTCTTTATACTCAGTAGCCTACTAGCTGCTTCAAGATGACCCATGTCTCAGTTTTTGAGCCATGAAAGAGTAAATCTGTTTGACCTACTTCTTCACAAACTAATAGGGGCCTAAATCTTTACCTACCTTAATATGTTAAAGGAGAAATAATCAGCTTTCAGCAAGGGATATCACTTATACCTGGGGAGTGGAATTTGATTTGCAACAGTGAACATGTGTCTGTGGGACCAGAAGGGAAAATATAACAAATGAGGGTAGATTTTTGAAGAAATTTATGAAAATATTTGGCATGGAAGTTGTGAATTCAGTAATAGGAATTTGGAGTGAATTTATATATTATTCCCCAACATACAAAAAGTGGGCAAGGCTATACATAATTTACATTTCACAGGAACATATGCATCTATTTATTTATTTCCAGTTTGATGACCAGGGAAGTCCACTGGGCCCAGAGAGCCTGTTCTCAGTGAAGAGCCAGGGAGAAAAGCTCCACAATACAAAATACAGTAAAGATACAAAATACAAGTAAAACTAGAAATACAAAGTACAAATACAAATGCAAATAAAAGAAAACTATTTACAATAGTAACATAAGAAAGTCAATCAAAAATATCATGTTGCGAACAGCAATATGTTTGAAGCCATGTTTATAATAAACTAGTGGAACAAGCCAACATTCCAAGATGAAGAATGGTTGCTATTTAGATAGGTAGTTGTTAGTGGGCAGTATCAGTTCTTACATGTTAAAGAACGATAGTATAAAATAGATGGAATATAGCTTGGAGATAGTAGGGCTTGAAGGGAGGGATGAGATGGTAAGAGATGGGCTAGGTTGGAAGGATGCAGGTACATTCCCATTTAGAGGAATTAATTGACGGTCTTGATATAAACCTAATAACTATTTCAGATAATGTGCCAGTAATAGCTAAAATAAAAACACATGGTAATTAAATAAAAATGAGACACTGGCGGTTTCTCATCTATGTGTTGAAAAGAGAGGAATTTAAGCAATGGGCAGTGGAAATTATTCAGGAGTTATTAGACAAGATACAAATTTCTTCTAAAAATATAGCTAGGGAGTGGGAAAAAATTAAAGAGAGTTTTAAAATAGGGTGGAAATAAAGAAAGGGAGATATGTCTAAGAAGTAACAAGAATTATTTAGAGGGACTGATAAATGGTAAAGTATTGCAGAATAGGGGGACTCTCGCTGAACAAGAAGAGGAGCAACTGCAAAATGCTAAACAGAAAATAAGGATTACCTTGATAATATGTATGAGTTTAGAAAGATTGCTATTAATTAACTGTTTTTTGGTAATAACTCTACAGCAGAAAAACTTTTAGCACAATGACTCAGGCAACAGAAAGCAGAACGGGCTGTCGCCAAGCTTAAGGAGCCTATAACAAGGAAGGCAAAAAGAGATCCTGTAGAGGTATTAGACATATTTCAGAAATTCTACGAAAGTCTGCATAAAGCAGAGAAATATGGAAATCAAGAAAAGGTACAAATGGAAATGTTTATGGAAGAAATAAATATGTCAAGGTTAGAGGTAGATGAGGCTCAATTACTAACAGTTAGGAGGCGATGAGATAAAAATGGTGATGTATAACCAATCTACAGGAAAGGCCCCAGGATTACACGGTATGCCTGTGGAATTTTGAAAGCTAGGAGGGACATAAAGATCTGGAAGGTTATGTTTAACAGTATTTTAAGAGGAGAAGAAGTACCAGCATCCTGGAAGAAAGTGGTCGTAGCTATAATACCTAAAGATGGTAAAGATCCATTGGATTCAGCTTCATACAGGACATTTCAATACTAAACCATAATTATAAAGTGTTTATCTATAATGGCTAAAAGAATGGCAAAGGTGACATCAAAATTGATAGCTATGGATCAATGTGGTTTTGCAGAGGGGAGGCAAACATGTGACAACTTTAACAGAACATTGATGATCCAGAAGGAAGCAGAATGTAAGAAAATACCATTGTTGTTGGTGGGTCTTGATGCAGAGAAAGCATTTGACAGAGTAAGCTGGGACTTTATGAGCAGGGCAATGGAAGCATGTGCATTCCCTGATAAAATTGTAAGGTTGATTCGGAGGCTATATTAGGTATCAGAGGTGAAAATTAAAGTGGGTGGGATTTCTGCTTGAACAGAGCAACCAGGCAGGGGTATCCTCTTTCCCCTTTGTTATTTGCATTATATTTAGAACCACTGGCAAAGAAAATAAGGGACTCAGAAATTCAAAGTTAAAATTGATATGATAGTCAAGAAAAGCTGTCTTTGTTGCAGATGATATTATTTTATACTTGACAAATCCAGAAAGTTACATTACAGTGTTGTGGAACCTTTTGAGACAGTTTCATATCTTTTCAGGATACAAAATTAATGAAGCTAAAACAAAGGCAATAGTGGTAAATTACGTATCCATGCACAAACTGGTTCAGCAATATCCATATTTATGGGACATGATCAAATGAAGTATTTAGGAGAACGGATTAAAAATTATTCTGGTGTGGCAGCTAAGGATATGTGGCAAGAGACTAAACAAAAATACAAAAACTGAGAAAATGGAAGCTCTGTTATACGGATATGGATAGTAAGATACAAGCAGTTAAAGTACTTTAAGTCCCTTTAGTCTAATACTCAGGTAGGGGAGTCCACAGGATTTTTTGGAGGGAGGTGCAAACCCAGCCGCCCCTCCACACAGGGCCCCCCCAACCCACGCAGCCATTCCAGTGTCCCATTAATTGGCTATCTCTCCTTAGTTGCCATAAACACTGTTCAAAACTCTCAGTATGCATACTCTTTTCTGCTTTACTTCTACAATGACTACAGATATTTTGATTTAATTTACAACTTTTATTTCAAATTTTACAGCACAAACACTGATAGACATTTGCTAAACAAAGTAACAGTCTTACAATGAAAACAGACTTAGCATTAAAACTTCTCTGCCTTCGAAACTCACATTCACTGAAACAGCAGTGAAACCCACAATCAAAGAAAATGCATCCGGCCAGTGGTGGGTTAAGTTTACCTTTGGGCTGTTTTCACATCATAGAATCCCTTGTTCTTTGATTCACCTTCCTGATTGTTTTAATTATAATATATAATAATTGAATTATATCTCTTGTATAATATAGCACCACTTGTTAGAGTGTGTTTTAAATTTATAGTTTTGAACATTTTTTCAGTAAGCAATGAAACAAAACATATGAGCTAGTAATGACAAACTGCACAATTCAAAACATTTCAACCATAAAAGGCCACTCGAACTTCTGTCATTACAATCCACCAATATCAGTCAATATGCACAATCTTTGCAGAAGTAAAAGTCATCTGAATAATTTCACAATAAAGAGATCTGAAACCAATGAAGGGGTTGTTGCTAGAAAAAAAGTTTATATTTCAGTGTTTCATCTACAAATTCAGTGCTTGCTGCCCTTGAAGAATAAATTGCCTATGTTACATTGAAAGAAGTGGTAAGCTGGTACATTGCAATAGGGAATGGGTGGCAAGCTGAAAAACAGGTTCATAGTTACAAGGTGTTTCATCTAATTGAGGACATACTAAGGACTGCAGTACCCCACCCCATTAAAATACAAATCTACGTGTTGTGAGAATAGAACCTACAGCCCTCTGCATCAAGATGCAAGTATGCTACCTGCTGTGCTACTAATACTGCTTGAAAATTCTATATAACAATAGTGATACCATTTGCTAAACAAAACAGTTGCACATTTTAAGCAGACTTAGCATGCGCAGCAATAAACTTCTCTTCCATTGAAACTCACAATTCTTTAAAAATGCACTTGAAAATAAATTCCACCTGCTAAAAGTCTAACTAGGGCATTTCATGCTCTCTCTCACACACACACACACACCTCAACCTCTTAGTGCAAGAAATCTGTACAAAGCCTAAAATAAATAGGGACAGATTATAAACATTGCTCTCATGAACTTAGAAAATTGCTAGAATAACAGGATTTGAGTTAGTATGCATTTTTCTAAAGGATATGGCATCTAAAACTCAAATATCTGTTATTATTTAGCAACTTCAATCCTTTTTAGGAGGAATGTGGGGCAAAAATCTGGACATTCTGCAAAGTCCTGGACAGCTGAGGGGTATGCTACCTTCCTCTTACACATACACACCCACACACACACACACACTCACACACCCACAAACCCACACACACACACACCCACACACCCACACACTCACACACACACACACACACACACACACACACACACACACACACACACACACACACACACACACACACACACTCTTCTGCTTATATGCACACTTTCATTCATACACGCAGGCAGACAGCAACATGAACACACACAACTTTTCCTTTTACAAACACTCTCATACACACATACACTCTCACATACATAAACACAGGCAACAGCACCACCACCACCATAGCTATGAGACATACAGCTTAGCTGCCAGTGAGGTCTTCCTTCATTGCTATTGTGTTCTAAATTGCTGGCTTCCATATTCAGCCCAATAAAAAAATAATATTTCGGAAAAGTGCTGCCCAGCTGTAACACATTCTCTACTGTTTAAGCAGTATTAATAAATGAAATAAATTCATAATTGCTATAATGCATTGGCCTTCCTTAAACATATAAGGTACCGCATTAATAAAACCAAAAGGTTAAACAAGTAAACACATCCCAACAAAAAAAAATTGGGATAAACTACTTGCAAGGCTTTTATGTTACATAATTTGGCAGTTGGCAGTAATACATTTAGTGTAAATCACTTTCATAAAATACAGATAACAAATACAGCAAATATATAATATGCAAGCAGGTGAAATATCCATAACTGGAATATGTAAAAAATCAGAATGAACTTGAAATCTAAGCTATATAAGTGTTTGCAAGTCAATAGGTGAGAAAAAATACCTCCTAGTTGCTTAGACTGGTCTGGTCAGCCAGTCATTTATGAATATGTTGAAAACTATGGCTCTAGTCTCCACTGCAACTTGTTCTTATTTCAACTCCAACTTTCAAGAACAAAAATACTGAAAATACAAATGTATGGGAGTCCAAAACACAATATATGCTTTTAGTGGCTTAACACATATGTAGCTATCTATATTACAGATTAAACTGAAAAGTAACATTTTATGCAGACAGCCAGACACCCCCCTGTCGACTACTGTTTGGGACTGGGGAACTCTGCATTCTAAGACTAACCATACCTTAAAAGTATCCCTGATTTGGCCCAAATTTTGCCCTTCATCATAATCCCCGTTAAAACTTTCGATTTTGGAAGAAAAAAGTTAATGAATTATACTTAATAATGACAACAATTGAAGTAAGAGACGCACATTAATTCCATTTCTCTTATCCTCTCAACTTCTCAAGTTAATTGATTTTAAAAAGTGAGCTTCTGATTGTAGCAGTACTAATATTTTAAAAAAACTGTCCCTGATTATTTCTGGATTTGTTCCTGATTCTGGAGATAAAAGGCAGAGCTATGAAAGTAGCGGGTTTGCCCCAGAAGCATGCCCACCTGAAATACGGAGTCTGCTGTGCCAAGGGTCTTTAAAATGATACCTTGTGACCCTTGTACTTAAAAATGAACAGTGACTGTTGCTGAAAGTGGTGGCAAAGCATGTACTAATAGAAGTGTCCCTCTGCTTGTGTGTAGCCCACCACAGAACCTGACTGGCAAATAGGTGTATTTAAATACAGCCTTGTATATGTACTCATAGCCCCCAATGAATCAGAGTAAAATCTCAGCAGAACCAGGGACAAATCCAGAAATAATCAGGGACACTTAAAATATTAATAACCCAAGGCATTGATGGAATAAGACCAATGTGAATTAATACACATTTCTGGAAATAAAAGATGTCTGTGGAAGGCCAAAGAGAGGCCTTATGATAAGTTAAACTTAACTAGTATGGGCACTCAGGCATGGCATTGCATCATGGATGTGGCAGAGAAGATGTTAGCCTTGGGAACTGTCTGCACCTACGGTAGTTTGGGCATTGGGATGGGAATGGGAATGGGGAGGGCACTAGTCCACTAGGGGAAACTACTGAACACTCTCAGTCTCAAGTGCTCTGCTTTCATGTCTTGACGCCAAGCTGGAAGCTCCCATTCAATGTAAAAAAAAAAAAATTACCTCAGATCTTCTTTCTTGTTGTCTCCGACTCCAGATCAACCTACCTGTTCAGTTCTTCTACAGTTCCCCTGCAGAGTCCCTGTAATCACAACTATACAGGTAAAAGGTGCACTCTCTAAAGCCAAAAACACAGCATCAATGGGACCGGACAACATCTCAGGCTGCGTTATTACATGAACTTCAGAACAAACTGGCTCACCACTTAAGCACCATGTTCAATAATAGCCTCGCATCAGGCTTTGTGCCCACTGAATGGCACACAGCAACAGTTATCCCACTCCACAAAGGGGGAGCCACCACTGATCCCAGGAACTATCGACCTATTAGCCTGACAAGCCTGGTCTGCAAGGCCATGGAATGTATCATAATGTAACTCATAAAAAAGGACATTGGTAACCTTCAAACTCTGGATCCCACCCAGTTCAGGTTTGTGAAAGGCAGATCATGCCTCCTGAACCTGATCGACTTCTTTGAGGCAGTCACCAAAGCCGTAGATGAGGGTAAGGTGGTTCACACAGCCTATCTTGACCTCGCCAAGGTTTTCAACACCATCCCCCATTCTGGAATTATAGCTAAACTCATTAAACTAGGTATAAATCCCTATATCACAAGATGGATTGCCAACTGGCTCACTGACAGAACCCACACTGTAAAAGTTGCAGACTCCAAATCTGTCCTCAAAGCAGTGACAAGTGGAGTACCACAGGGTTCCGTCCTGGGACCTCTCCTGCTTGGTATCTACTTCTCTGAAGTACAGGCTAACACAGAAGGCCTCTGGCTAATGAAGTTCGTAGATGACTGCAAACTAGGAGCCATAGTCAAGTCCCCAAATGATGTGGACATCCTACAGAAGGGGCTCACTGAGACAGATGCCTGGTGTCAGAGCCATGGCCTCAAGCTCAATGCCAAAAAGTGCAGTGTCATCCCCTTTGGTAAAAACTCTGTACCCATGAGCTACCACATAGGCAGCAATCTACTTAACACCGAATGCGTGATAAGAGACCTTGGGACCCAGGTGGACAGTAGTCTCTCCTTTGATAGTCACATTGCCACAGTGGTCAGGAAGTCCTTCTACATGGCACACCTCATCATAAAAGGGTTCTCATCCAGGAAAAAAGAAGTCATTGTTCCCCTCTACTCGTCACTCATTAGACCTATTATAGAGTACAACGCCCCTTTTAGAATGTACCTCACAAGACATCTGCAGCAGCTGGAAAGGCCAAGAAGTACCTCACAAAGAGGATTACTGGCCTCAAACAAATGCCCTACACTGACTGCCTCAAAAAACTCCAGCTTTACTCTGTAGCATATCGCCTACTCCGAGGTGATCTCTGCCTAACATATAAAGCTATGTCAAACCCAGAGCTGTTGGACATGCTACACCTAAAGAAATCCCAATCCTTCCAAGCTACACGCTCTAGGGACCTAAACCTTGTCACCACAATAAACAGAACATGCTGGAGGGATACATTCCTGTCCCAAAGACTTCCCATACTCTGGAACAGGCTACCCATCTATGTCAAGTAAAGTTCTTCATTAGCACTCTTCAAGACAAATCTTGATGAGTGGATGGGAAATAAGAAATACACCCCGGGGATCACTTCTGTGTCTCTGCTCGACAGTGGCACAGGAAAATAACTTTCTTGGGTGGCGTAAGCCAGGGAACCTTGTTGGCTAGGCTTACGTAGGCCCTTGGGCCAATAGCCTAGTACCTAACTATGAACCTATGAACCTATAAAACTACGTGCTGCTGCTGCACAACACACCAGTCACACCACATGAGTCAGGAGTCAGGACACTCTCACTCTTACTCTTTTTTGTCACGGAAATCTTCTGTATAGCAATCCACCTGCCAGCCACATCAAAACTCTACCGCAGTCAGTCTACAACTGTTAATAGTCAGAAATGCAGTTTGAGGAGGAATTGAGGCTCTTCACATGAATTATGTGACTGCATCCTCCAATACATCTCCTCCGAATGCAGTTTTTACACACAAAAAAAATGTACATTGAAATGGAAAAATACAAGAACTTGCTGAAATGGCCCGGAAAAAAACAGCAATCTACACATGGAAAATAAGTGCTAATTATTTTTTCCAGGCCGTTTGTAATGCACTTAGTTTTAGGTGTTTTTGTGAAATGGAAAAATGTACAGTTTTGCCAGTACATTTTCTGATTTCAGCAAATCACAGATAACAAGTCAAAATCCAGGGGGGTGCACACCCCCTTGCACCTGCCTGTGGGCACCCTTGTACTCAGGTCAGGCATATTTTTATCAACTAGAGGAGAAGTTGTGGACAGCAATTAATAAAGAGCTGAAGAATTTTATCTGGGAGGGGAAGATAGCAAGAATAAAGTGGGATAAGCTGATTCTTCAATAGACCAAGGCAGATTGGGATTACACAATTTGAAGGGATGTTTCAGAGCAGAGCAGTTAAGGCTCCTATACATAGCAAAAGCAGAAAAGTACAATTCAAAGTGGAATGGGATGATGATGAAATGGAGAAGCTCAAAAAACAAGGTATTTGGAGCAAATAACTAGGGAGAGAAAGATGACAGAATGGGAAGATGCCAAAAATTTATTTGGACTGCAGGTTAGAGATTGCCTTCCCTATCAAGGATTGATATCAGAGTATAGGCAAAGAGAAAGACCAGCGCTGATAGAGTTTTTAAAAGAACCTAGAACAGAAGCTGATGTTAAAAAAAGGACTAATTAGTAGAGCATATAAAATATTGCATGATAAATATAAGAATCAATCAGAGGAGGTTAGAAAGATTGGGAAGAGAGATTAGATAAGCAATTCACAAAGAAACAATGGGTATATATGTCTCCTAGATCTGCAAAAAGTCTAGAAGATTTAGGATTTTTGCTTGGAAATATTTACATATTTAATTTTATACACCAAGTAGACTCCAGAGAATTTTTCCCCAGGAAGACAGCAAATGTTGGAGGTGTGATGGGGGAACAAATAGGTAATTGGGAACATAATTTCTTGGAGTGTAATGAGTTGGCAAACTTTAACAATTCCCTGCAGACTGCTCTGTCAGAGATGCTGAGTAAGCAAATTGGTTTAACTAGGGAATTATTGTTCTGAGCTATGACAGACTCGGAATTTCCTGGACATAGTAAAGCCTTCCTGAGTCTAACTATGATGGCTGCCAAAAATGAAGTTACTAGAACATGGAAATCAAAGTCTAAATCCACTAAACTAGAAGTAATGAAAATAAGCAACAGAGACAAAACAACTGGAAATGGGATCTTTAGAAAAGGGTAGCAGCAAATTACATAGAAAAATGGGAATTTGCGGAACAATACATACAGAACAGTGTTCTGGAGGAGGAATGGGGTTTAAAACAAGGCAGGATTTGTATGAGCTATGTAATGTTTGACTGACAATGACCAGATAGATTATAAGTGATGTATAATGTTTGCAACTAAAAATATGTCAATATTGTTTGTTTTCATTACATAAATGTATGATTGCCTATGTCATAAGTGATAATTTAATAAAGATGTTTCTTCTTGAAAAAAAAAAAGAATGAAGGTAGATAATTCCCTCACATTTGACCATCACATTGCAGCATTGATTAGGAAATCTTTTTACCAGGGACAGCTGATTGCAAAAGTCATTTCATCTAGTTCCAAGGAAATTTGTTGTTGTTGTAGTCTTTCAGCTTTTCCCGTTTAGGGGTCGCCACAGCGGAACTTTGGTCCGCTAATGATTGGCAGTAGATTTTCACGAATGCTGAGGTGCCAACTCGATGTTCAACCTTCAACGAAGGCACGCCCATTTATGCATGTCTTTCGAACTCCCACCCAACTGTGGGAAGGACATGCAGACTCCACACAGAAGGCACTCCCCACACTCCAGCTGAGAATCGAATGGGAGAACCTCTTGCTGTGAGGCAACAACGCTACCGCTGCACCACCGTGGAAGTCTAGTTCCAAGGAAATTTGTACTCCTCTATATTATGGTTGATCAGACCTGTTATCAAATGCAATGCCCCTGTTTGGGTTTATCTTAGTAGGCATATCAAACAACTGGAAAGATCACAGACGTTCTTAACTAAAAAGATCACAGATCTAAAAGTTAAGAGCCATCTTGAGAGTCTGGAAGCACTGTCCCTTTATTCAGTATCCTACAAACTCCTCAGGAGTGATCTGTGTCTTGTATTTTGAGCCACTGAGAATCCAATAGGCCAAGACCTCTTATATCTCCACAAATCAAACACAGACAGTCCCACTAACACAAGAACAAGGGATCTAAACTTTCTTCAGCAAATAAATAAAATATAGTGGAGAGACAGATTATGTTGCACAATGGTTACTCCTTCTCTGAAACAAACTACCACTCCAAACTAAAAATGTGACACACTTTCCTCCTTCAAAAAGGGGTTAGACAACTGGATGGGCATCCAAATATTCACCCCCCCCCAGATATGACTGACCTGCTGCTCTTTGAAATAGGAGATAAGTTCTAAGAATGGGTGCTCGCAAGGTATAAATGCCCACTGAGGCCCAGTTGCCTTGTATTTTCTATGATTCTGTGATTCTATGATTTTGTAAGCAGTAATAGAACCATTACACCTAATCAATAATCAGGTGACACTTCTGAAGGGAATACTATTAGTATGGAAATAAGGGTTGTTTTTCAAAAAAGAAAATATTTTGGCATAACACTTTATCCTTAACATGTGACTCTAAGAATGATAAGTTAGAAAGAAAGAAACACAGAAGGGCATTGGTAGGTGGATCATTTTGATCAAGACACATACTACCTGCTTGATTGGATTGTAGGAACAGTTAAGACCCCTGATACTTTCCCTTCTGCCAAAGTTGGACAGATTTGGATAATGGGGATACAGTGTTAAGGCTTTTTTGTTAACTTATTGATAGGGAACAAGTTACTGTTAACTATTTAGGGAAGTACAAAATGGCTGACATAAATGATCACAAAACTTGTTGTCATGTATAAAATATAGTACTGTGATAATAATTTCTGGTAATAATGATGTAGATCATACTGAAATTGGTTTATTCCATGAAAAGTAAAAAAAAAAAAACATATCACTGAATAAACAGACTAGCTTATGCGTATGTTTGTAACATTTTTCTAAAATTTAGATAATGTGGTATCTCCATGCTAATTATCTGATCGTAATTCACTTATTGTAACTTTGGTGTGAAATTACTAGAGATTATCAGTATCAACAGATTCCTACTATATTTAACCAAATTGAAAAAGTTGAAAGAATGAATGAATGAATAAGGAACTGAAAAATGTGTTAACCTTTAATGATAAGGGGGGTGTCAGGGTTAATCATACTTCAATCTTGGATATGTTAGCAACTTGTAATATTTGGGAGAAGTGTAACTTGGTAAACAATAAACTACAAAAATTGTGCCAACTTGGAATCTTTTTTTTAAACATCCTTCCTGGTCCGCTTTTTTTGAGAATTTGGTTTAATTTGGTAGACCAATATTATCAGAAGTGAATGTTTGAATAATAGTGTGGAAACTATTACATTACAGGAGCAACTGTCTACAACAATCATTTTTTTCATTAAGGATAATATTCACTTGTATCATCAGAGGAACGGGGTATTTTGTCAGAAGTTTACAAAAATGGCAAAAAGTAATTTTGTTTTAGGAATGAGTACAAAAACAAGTTGTATGAAGTGTGTCATGACAAGTTACAATATTTATCATCAAATTCTAAAAGTTTAAATAACAAAATTAAAGCCCTAGAGGCTACAACTGTTGGTGAAAATGATGACATTTTACTCATTACTGAAACACAATTTAGTGATAAAAACAAGCCGCTGATTTTTCCAGGCTATAAGGTTTACTGTGTATTTAAAACTAACATGAAGGATAGTGGTGTTTCTGTTTATCTGTCAACTAATCTCATTTCGGACCCGTTCTAAACATATATGTGTGAGCTTATCGCTGTCGGGGTATTTGATGGAAGTCATAAATGGGATATGTCCTTGTTTTACAGACATACCATCTTGAGTATGGCTAGTGATATGATGTTTGGTTAATATAAACAAACGTGTTTTGGTAGTAAATGTGACATTATGCGAGGTAAGACTTTGGAGCTTTCCTTCTTCTAACTCAAAAGTGATAAATAATATAATTGAGAAAATCCTGTTGTATAATTCTATCCAAGTGATAGTAGGGGCAACTAGGATGGGTAAGATCCTAGATGTTATTTGGGTCAACTGTGCCATCAGCTATAATATTGGTACTGAACTGGATTTATTGGACCAGTGTTATATAACAGATGAGTTTAAGAAACGCATGATCAGGAAATCTTATAGAAAGCTATTTCACAAAAAAAAAAAATATTGCAGTATTGATTTTGTAGGCATTGACTATGAAATTAGGACATGGGACTGGCAGACAGAAATGAATGGCCAGAATATTGATGAAAGATGGGAAATTATCTGTGGCTATATAAAACAATCTGATCGACAAATATGTTCCAATAGAATTAGTTAAACCTAGAACTAAGAGATTTCCACGAAAGTGGGAAACAAGGTTGACTACCTTAGATAAAAAAAATATTTTGAGTAAAGTGTAAGAAAATCTCTAAACTTGTAAATCAGGTTAAATATAAGATTGAACATAGATTCTTTAGAATAGGAATTAGGAAGGTCAAACATTCTTATGAACACCAACCTGCCATTAATTCAAGTGCCAATAGTAAAACTCTGTTTGACCATCTGAGAACTTAAGGAAAGGATGAGGCATCAAATATTGGTATTAGATTTGAAGACACCATTGATCCCAGATTACTAGCTAATATCTTTCTGGATATAAGTTTGTTTATACTAATGCCCACTTTGGCAAATACAGAAAGATAAAGAAGATAGTTATCCAATGCTCTTCATAAAGGATGGCAGCAATGACCTGCTCACCAGTCCACAGGATATCAAAGGTAGGGAAGGAATACTTCCAGCAGCTTCTGAATGAAGAATACCCCACAGAAGCTGTACTGTCCCAGACACAGCCTACAATGAAAGAGGAATAACAGCTCACACTAGAAGAAGTAAAAACAGCACTAAGGAAAAAGAAGTCAGGAAAAGCAGTGGGCTCAGATAAGATCACGGCAGATATGATCTAGATGCTGGAGGAGTTAGGGGAGAAATAGCACCTGAGGATACTCATAGCAGTATGGAGAGAAAGGTGTATCCCAGATAACAGGAGAATAAGCTAGTTGCAGTTTAGAACAATAAAGGGGACATTTACAACTTTTTGTGGTATGGTGGTAGCAAACTCCTGTCACATTACGTGAAAGTGTTGGAGAGGATAATTGATAAAAGAATACACAGAGCTGTGGAAAGTATAATGGGAGATGAGCAGTTCAGATCAGATCAGGATGTTGCAAAACCAACCTGATTTTTGCAGTGAGACAGATACCGGAGAAAAAACTAGAGATGAGGAAAGAATCCAAGTGGGCGGTCCTAGACTTGGAGAAGCATGTGACAAGGCCTCAAGAAAACTAATTTGGACAGTCCTGTAGTGGTTTGATGTCACAGAAATATTGAACTGACTGAATGAATCTTAGGTTCATAAGTTCATAGGTGTTTACTAGGCTAATGACCACAAGGGCCTTTTTAAGCCTAGCCATGTATCCCAAATCTCTGACAAGTTCTGATACCCTTGATAAGTGTAAGCATGGGCCTGGGAGATGAACCATTTACAGGTTACCAGTTTGCATTAGAGACATAAGTGCCAAACCAGAGACATGGCCGGCCTTAGGCATAGGCGAACTAGGCAACCGCCTAGGGCGCTATATATGTCAGCCTCCTAAAGGGCGCAATTTCCATTTATTTATTTTAATTAACTTACTTTTCTTATTATGCGTGCGAACCCATAATATGAACAGTAAATTAATTAAAATAAATACGTAAACAATAGGGCGCCAGAATCATAGTGTGAGGGGGAAGAGCAAGAGCCCTCCCACTTCTATACCTGCAGGTTGACCAGAAGGAAAAAAAAAAATCTTCATTCCACGGTAGTGAAGTCTTCTCCTTTAAGGAGGAATGTACATGCGTCACGTACACGTCGACATGGATGTAAAGATGTTCCAAGTTGCCCGTGGAAATTAACTACGGCTGGAGACTTGAACAGCTGTAACGGCCAGTTGGAAGGTGGCTGGTTTAGTACGTTAGACTGCAAATGTTAAATCAGAAGTGGTGAAAAACAGAGAAGTACAGTTAAATCCATTTCGTGTACTGATATGTGTTAGTGTTATTTCGGGATTCAGGTAATTGTTTTGGCTTTGGCCATTGTACCATTTAAAGGCTGGAAAAGTAGTCTGGAGTTTTGTATTGTTTTTTTTGTTTGTTTTTATTTGAAGCTTTATGATTGGGGCCACTTGTGGTTCCCTCGGCTTAATAAGGAAACATTTAGTGTCGTGAATATAATCTGACAGTCTCGTGCCCAGCGTCAAGTGTTAAGGGACTGTTCTGTGAAAGCCTCCATTAGGAGTGTAGTCAGAAACTTCTACTTTGTGCTACAAAAGTGCACTGTGTTCAACTCCTGCCTCCATCAGTCTCCCTTTCCCATTATTTTCCTCTGATTCTCTGCCCCTCTCATATACTACAATAAAATATTTATTTATATATGCAGCAATGTCTCCTTTATGCAAGTTGCTTACAACACAGGACATTCATACTTTAATTTGAGTAAACCTGCACTGTTTGAGGGATGTGCAGAAGAAAAAAGGGACTTGCTTGCATGGCAACACACTTGTAAACCATATTTTTCATGTACCTTTCAACTATCTTTGATTTTTACCTGTACTTTAGCTTTGCCTCTCTTAATCCCACCTAAAACTGGTGACTTTTGGAGAAAAGGTAGTGATTGAATTACAATTAATGGCAGTAGTAAGAGTTATAGACTTTTTTTTTTTACTTCAGAAATTGTATATCAGTTCACAGTATCTATTCGGTCAGTCACTGTCTCAGTAGTAATAGTATTTTCGTAGCGTCTCTGATCACTTCAGGATATATCCCTAATTGGTTGAGAGCTATGATTCTTCATATCCATTCATCGTCTCTTGGATCTTTTACCTTGTCATTGCTCTGCAATGATGCACCTTGGGTCAGAAAGTGTTTATCTTAACTGAATGTGAGTTAGACGTGTTTTGTTTTCACTCACTTCCCAGTTAGAGTTAATAAAGGAAATGCAACAAAACCGATAGGCTAGAGCAATAATGGCTTCCAACCAGTGCAGTCCAGGAGGTTACAAAAAGGCATAATTTGACAAAGACTTTGACCAGATTAGAGTGCGCGCGGTATATCTATAATTTGAGATTCCCTTATGATTGTCAATAATGATCAACTTGCTGCCACTTTAGTGAAGATAAACTTTATGCTAGTGACTTAATTGCTTTTTCATAGTCTGTCAAGAAACTGTATGTTACAGCAACATTATTTATAGAAATGTTTTATGGTACTTGAGGCAAACTGTTATTTTATGTTTTGATAATGGGGTCCTCTAGACTTGTTCCTTGAGAATCAGGCAGAAGATGATGGGGTGCTACCCCAACTTATAATGGCCTTACAGAAAGTAAAAATTGCATACAATGCCAACACATCTGTCATATACAGATACTGTATTCATAATGTCAAGTGCACATGGTCCTGTATTCTTCATAATTACCATCTCCCCCACCATTTTACTTAAAGGTGATATTGTTTGCATCGTATCGAGAGGATCGCATCTGAGTCTTGCAGTGTACTGATGGTGTTTCAAGATAGAGATGCAGTATGTATATAGATAAACTTACTTAGCTGGGCATAAATCCCTACGTCACTCGATGGGTTGCCAACTGGCTTACTGACAGAATCCAGACTGTAAAAGTAGCAGACTCCAAATCCAGCTCCAGACAAGTGGAGTACCTCAGTGTTCAGTCCTGGGACCGCTCTTGTTTGGCATCTACTTCTCTGAAGTACAGGCCAACACTAAGGGACTCTGGATAACAAAGTTCGCAGATGACTGCAAACTGGGAGTCATTAGTGAATCCCCAAATTATGTGGATATTCTACAAAAGGGCCTTAGGGAAACAGATGCTTGGTGCCAGAGCCATGGGCTCAAGCTTAATGCCAAGAAATGTATAGTTATCCCCTTTGGGAAAAAACATGTACCCATGAATTACCACATAGGTGGCAGTACACTAAATGCCAAAAGTGTGAAGAGAGACTTAGGGACACAGGTGGACAGTGGTCTCACCTTCGATAACCACATTGTCACAAGAGTCAGGAAATCCTATGTGGCACACCATCACTAAGGGCTTTTCATCCAGAAAAAAGGAGGTCATTGTCCCACTGTACTCATCCCTCATTAGACCTGTTATAGAGTACAATGCCTCATTTGGTATGTACCTCACAAGACATCTGCAACAGCTGGAAAGGCCACAGAAATACCTCACTAAAAGAATCACAGGCCTAAAGCAGATGCTCTATGCTGACCATCTAAAAAAACTCAGCTATACTCTCTGGCATATCGTGTACTCTGAGGCAATCTCTGCTTAACATACAAGGCCATGTCAAACTCTGAGCTGTTGGACATGCTCCACTTAAAGAAATCCCAATCCCTCAAAGCCACACGCTCCAGGGATCTAAACCTCGTCATCACAATGAACAAAACATGCTGGAGGGATAGGTTCCTGACCCAGAGCGCCTTCTTGGCCCTCTTCAAGAGGAACCCTGATGATTGGATGGGAGATAAGAAATTCACCCCGGGGATCACATCAGTCTCCCTGCTAGACAGGGGTCCAGGGAAGTAAATATTGTGGGAAAAAATATCCAGGGAATTGTTTGGCTAGGCTTGTGTAGGCCCTAGGGCTGATAGCCTAGTACCAACCTATGAACCTATAAACTAGCACTTCAGTTATAAGGGGGGTAATTCCATGTGTGCGTGTGTTGTCATTAGGCTTAAAAAGAAGGTAAATGTATGTGTCTGTCTGGGAAGTTTAAACTGGGCTTCTGTATGCCAAAGGAGAGAGAGTATGTGTGTGCCCGGTTGAAAATCTCCTATAACATATCTGTGCCATTTCTTTCAATACTTTGTTGGCCCCTCATAACAGCAGATACCAGAGTTCCTTGGTGATGCGTGACCATCTTACTATTGCGATTCTCTCCCTTTTTGTGCTAAAATTGTAGCAAGTATCATTTTAAGCTATTTTGCGATTGAGTTCTTGTATTTTATACTGGCTACAGTGGATATCGGTAAGGATTACACTCTCATCTCCTAAACTAATCTGGAACAACGCACCTCTGATTAACTGTTTCAGTGTTTGTTAACAAGATTACCTTGAGGGCAGAATTAAACTGTTTCAGTGTTTGTTAACAAGATTACCTTGAGGGTAGAATTTATCTGGATCTTTCAGCCTGTCTCATTTATCTGAATCTGCAGGTACTGTGTTACTTTGCATGGAGTGTTTATATTCACTGTAGGCATTCTGGTCTCTTGATTTAGGAAAGTCTCCATGATTTTACAGTGCTTTGGTTAGTAGCTAGGGTGACTTGTCTACACATATAACTGGCTTCTTGCTTGATTACTGATGTGATTACATAGCGCAATGCTCATAGCTGCTGAAACTTCCTGTGAATGTTCTATTTTACCACTGTATATAACATGTGATTTTGCCATTTTTTTATTGTTTTTGCTATACCCTGTTTATATGGATAACCTGCACTGATAGATAACCATTCTATTTTTGTATATCTCTGCTTAGTGATGAATCATTAGTTTCTGTAATGTGCCAGGGAAGTTTTTTTTTTACTATTTAAGCAATACTGAATTTTGATAGCTTCAACTTTAAGAACACTTTACTAAAAATTTGTCCTTCCTTTCTGACTGTGCTGAGTTTATGGTGCGGCACATCTCTGTTTGATTATATATTTTTGCCTCATATTTTTGGTCTATTCCTCATAAAATTTGTGGTTTGCTGGCAAATCACTGAGGATTTAAATAATTAAATGTCATACATTTGAGTTTCAGCCTTCATTTCCTTCCAAAAATGTCATGCTAAGACAAATGCTGTTCTAGCAGCCTTAAAAGTCTATAAGAGCAATATTTATAATGTGCCCCTATTTGGAGTCCTTTGCCCCCCCCCCTTTATTTTAGGCTTTGTTCAGATTTCTTGTGCTAAGAGGTTGAGAGGTATGGATGCATGGTATGTAATGCCCTAGTTGCGGATTTGTTGCATTTTAAGGGTGGATAGGGGTTCTGCATTCCTTAGTGTGCCCTCCTTTCTATAAGATGCCTAGTAACTATGAACTTGGCGTTTTCTCAGTCATTCATGTAACGTAGGCAATTAATTCTTCAACAGCAGCAAGCACCGAATTTGTAGATGAAACAGAAATGTAAAGTTGTTTACTAGTAACAGCCACTTCATTAGTTACAAATCTATTTAATGTAGAATTATTCGGATGGATTTTACTTCTGCAGAGATTGTGCTTATTGACTGATAGTGGTGGGTTGTAATGGACAAAAGTCTTGAGTGGCCTTTTATGGTTGAAATATTCTGAAATGGGCAGTTACTGGTTCATACATTTTGTTTCACTGCTTATTAAAAGAATGTTTAAAAACTCAAATTTAAAACACATTCTAATAAGTGGTGCTGTATTATGCAAGGAATATAAGGTGAATCAAACAACAAATACATGTCCCTAAAAAACTGTGTGGAAGGAGTCTGTTTTGAAAACAGCACAAAGGTAAACTTAATTGTCCACTGGCCAGATACATTTTCTATGAATGTGGGTTTTTATGCCATTTCAATAAATGAGTTTCAAGGGCAGATAAGTTTACTGCTCATGCTAAGTCTGTTTTCATTGCTAGACTATATTGTTTGTTTAGCACATGGCTTTCTGTGTTTGTGCTATTTTATTTCAATATCTGTAATCACTGCAGAAGCAAATAAGAGAACCATATGCATGCTAACTGGTGAGAAATAACCAAATAATATAACACCGGAATGGCTGAGGAGGGGGCTGCTGCTAGGAGGGGTACAAGGTTGCTGCAGGAGGGACTGCTCTGGGGGTGGTCTATTACCCTGCCTAGGGCCCTGTTTGACCATGATCCGTCTCTGGTATTTAAAGTTGAAAATACGTACTAAAGTAGTTGCAGGTTAACTACATTACAACAAGGTATCTTTCTTCCTATGCATTTAAATTCAAGGAAATGACCGGAGTGGCTTTCTTGGGGAGTGACCTACCTGTGGGTGTGTCTCAAATAGGGGTGTTTCATGAGTATGTTGTGGGTGGGGCTTAAGGGGCACCAGAGCACTACTTTGCCTAGGGCGCCATTTCAGCTAAGGCCGGCCCTGACCAGAGATGAATTTCTTTCCTATCCAATTTCTTTTACTTTAGAGCAAATACGCTGTGGAATACATTGTTCTCTTATGTCAGGAATTTGGTTACCCTTCAGTTATTTAAGAAAGAGTTAGACAATTGGTTTAATGACATAGTCTATGATCCAGGGTTGAATAGATACAAATTCTAAATAGCCTATCTTAGGCAAAGAACTCACTGAATTTGACTCCCACATACATTGGTTTACAATAAAAAGCAAACACTTCTTAAATTTGCAAATCTAAATGAATGTTTCTAAAAAATATATTAGTGTTGCACACTCATTGTGACAAAGTCATTATTGTTTTATCAACACAAGATCAGTCAAAACATAGGCACATATCAATTCAGAAAACATTGTCAGAGTTACAGTTGTATCTGTCTCTTGTACCATAACATGTATTCACATGTGGTAGAAATAATGTAAGACCATTATTTACAAACCGGTTTACTATCACATGTTCAACATTACAACGTTCGAATGTACAGATGTCCAAACAAAATGGTTGGAAATCAGAACACCAAACACTGTAAATGCCGAACTGAGCATTTCAGTGAAGTCGAATGTCGAACATGTCGACTACAATGAAATGCTCAATTCTGCTCAACATTCTACAACAGTTTTTGCTGCACACCCCCCACACCCCCCTACTTATATATACAAACTCCAAGATCGCACTACACTGAGGAAAGGGTATATTTCCCGATCCCCACTATAGTGCGATCTGCACTACATTGTCAAACCTTGCTATAGCGAATGTTCGCTATTGTAAGGTTCGACAATGCCGTAATCGCACATACGGTTCTGCTACCTGAGTTTCGCACATTGGTTGATTGCACATTGTGCGATCGACAATGTGATGGTAAACCTTACAAACCTCTACCGTCTACAGAAAATGTATTTAAACACACCTTTTGATGCTTTAGTGGTATTCTAACAACAATCTTGTTTTCTTAAATTGTCTCTTTGTCCTTTCTGTTTAAAAATAGGGGCTTATCCTTTACAGTGGTGATCAGGATACAGAGTAGATATCTTTATGTATATCCCTCTGTCTGCATTACTAAGCATTTATCACCTCTGTCTTAATTCAACTGTATTGAAGTTAATACAGAAGAAAAAAGCTTCCCACACTATATATATATATATAAAAATGTACACAAACACTCCAGAAAAAGAACTACACTAACATAAATCAGATATCATTAAATTAAATGTATAAAATTAGTATAAAACAATCAAAAAGAAAACTCCAACAGCACCAGCTCAATGAAAAATAAGAGATTGCCAGCAAAATGGATATGAGTCTAAAAATATGTGCAAAATAACATAGCTCTAACTAAAACCAATACTAAACTTTAAGATTAAGGTAGCACTGTAGTTTGTTGGTAGCTGCTTTGTCAAAAGTTAAATTGTTGAATTCAGCACACCAAACTTTTCATTCTTTCTTGCACTACAATTGAATCCAGAGAAAAGGGAAAAGGTCTGTTTTTTTAACATTTTATTTCAATCTGTAGGACCTTGGAGGTTGTATAATAAAAAGATTGAGGTGTGGGGACATAGCTCCTATGTTGGGGATGCAGCCAAGCCTCCCAAAAGAACCTTGTTCACTTTGTGCCACTGTTTTGTGTTGTTAAGTCTGTATGCACACAGGAAGGTGTGTTTCAGATGTTTCAAGTGTGATGTTTTGCTCCGCAGTGTAAGCAGGGCCTGCTTTTTCATTATAGATCCATTAAAAAGATGCTAACAAATGCACACTACAGTACTAAAGAAATACAACACTGCTAACATTTTTTTTAAATTAAAACTTATCTCATAACTACAACAGAAAACCATCCATCAGGCAATCAAGTCATAAATCCTACATAAACAACATAAAGCTCTAGTCAACATACACAACACACAAAATCAACTACTACACCCATTGAACTGAATAGGAAAGTACAATCCAGACTAAAAAAGATACGTGGGCCGTTTTCTGTAGTAAATGAAGGGTCTTGTGCTATAAGATTACAAAACTTGCCATTTGTTACACCTACAAATTTAATTTATCACATAGAAGACCTTCACACTTTTCATTTTATATATATATAGATATATATATATATATATATATATATATATATATATATATATATATATATATATATATAAACAACGTCCTTCTCTAGACATTGGAATCCTTTAATAGTAAAATCACTTTACTGTGGAAAATATTCTATTAACACATGATTATAATGCTGAATCCATAGCAGAACTCTTAATTTTGTGGCTGAATTAATAAACAAGAAATATTAGACATTTACATACAGAAAATATTTAATTCTTAGGATATTCAAAAGTATTAATTCTCTAAAGTTTTTATGCGGATAAGCATAATTGCAGAGCAGTATCTTGGAAGCAAAAGAAAAATCATAACTTTATAAGAAAAGTGTGCATCTCTGAAACTTGCATAAAAATAAATTGAAATTACAATCCCCGAAAATGAATACTATATTTAATACATGTAGGACACGAATATGGGAATTTGAGAATACAAGTGCACTAGATATTTCCTTAACAAATAACTACTTCTCAAGTAAAGCAACAAACGTCCATGTAACTTTAAGACTGAAAAAGCCATGTTTAAAGTGCAACTTCTGCTTTGTTGCTTTCTGTAAACACAGATCACATTTCTTGAAGATTGCTTATGCTGCAAAGGAAAGAAATGTAGGTAAATTGTACAATATATGACGCGTGGCCCTAAAACATTCTTGAATGATAAATGCTCACCTGAAATATAACTGAACTGAGAAATCCTGTCTGCAATGATTGTGCTAAACAAAATTAATACAAATGAAAGCTGGGGCTTTATAATGCGATTATAACTGTATTGGTGGTACCATGTCACTTTCTGGACCTTAGCCATCTGGTGGCCAACATGATGTCTGGCTCACATCCAAAACATTGTGTCACCACTGCAGAAAAGCACTTTGACCTTTTGGTGTACATTGGGATTTCATCAAGTTGTTCAAACAGTGAATTTCAATTTGCAAACACACATAACTAAAACTGTACAAGAGTGGATCTATTCCAGGAACTTCTATTTATACATGATTTTGTTTTCTAAAATAGTCCAAGGACTATAAAGCAGGCTTACACCTGAATTCAAGAATTGCAGAAAAAGATAACAGAGCAGAGCACACTGTGTTGTTATTTATCTGTGCTTTTGTGACATGGCCATGCCTTTCAATCTATTTGATATAATGATGGCACCGTATAATTGCCCTACTCCTATGATGCCAGATGTTTTTTTTTAGCCAGTTATTATTTATGTATACAGTAATTGTGCCATTGTGCCATAATAGTTCTTATATATCAAGAAGTCCAATTTTAACTTCCTGTTAATGCTCATGGTAGGGCTTGTCATAAAAAGAGATACTGCCAGCACTGCTGTCTGGAATTTTGTAAATAGTTATGTGTCATTTGTGAATATCAACATGATTTATATAAGATGCTTGTGTTACAAATGTAAAAGAACTGTATGTCAGGTATATATCAAACTGCTGGTACAGTAGTGTGTGCTGAAAAGGTTTTTGCAAAGTGCTTAAAATGTATCCATAGCATGCCCTATAGGAACAGAACAGAAATGTACTTGTACTATTGTAACTGTTTAGATATATATATTTTAACAATGATAACTGGAATACAGAAAGTTAACTTCAGAAAAATAGCTGAAATTAAATTACTTTATGGTCAGGCCATAAAAAGATGTTATTTTTCAGTTTCAGTGTAATAAAATACACAATCCCCCGGATTCATGAAGCTCGGCGCAAGGCCGGTGTAAGGCTTGCGCCGGCCGTGCAGCGTACAAATGGCGTAGCAGCGCCACATGCATAGTAATGAGTATGCGCTGCAACCACAACCACGTGCATAGGGCACATACGCGAGTCCAGGGAGCCTAACTAGGTTGCGCTCGGAGGCGTGGCCAAGTCGGCAGGCGATGAGCAACCTAATGTGCTGAGTTCTACAGGCCGCCTGCAATAGTAACCGTACCTACCAGTGTCCGTGGATAATGAAACGTATGCAAAGTATGCTACATAGTACCCGTCCACACAAAATGGAGAACCAAAACATAAATGCACGACATACAAAATGTTCCCGTTCATGGAACACATGATACTCAGAATACTGTGTCCGGTACGTATTGCACTGTCAGCAGTCATACCCAGTGGAGGCGTACTGCATCATGTCAGCGCGCCGCAAATACACACGACCAGCCCCATGGGCATGGTCACCAGCAGTCCCACAGTGGTAGTGATAGTACACAGCCGGGCAGTCGTGGCCATATAACAACCATAAAGAAACCAGATAAACCAAACACACACAAACATATGTATAGTAAAATGTGCCATACACAGCAATGTAACTGTCACATACACATAGGATGGCATATGCCAAATCGGAATATCCAGAAGCAGAACCCATGCATGCAAATGTAATACACAACAACCCCGTCATAGCACGTAACCCGCACCCATGTCCGAATGTCCACCCAATCCAGCTAGCAGCCATGCGCAGCTGCACACCTACACAGAGCGGGTATACCCCATATGTAGTAGGAAGTATTGTCCTAGGCAGTGACAGGCTTGCAAATATGTACCCCACATATGTCAACATCCCATCCCAGGTATTGAAATCCAAATGACTGCATGTGAATGTGTCGGCAGAATGTGTACATCCCGCGTGTGGTTACTGACCTGTCGAAACCCCATAGGTGTTCACACGCCACGGTGTCCATAACTGTACACATCTGGACAAAGCAGTATGTGCAGCCACGATACCGATGAGTAGCTATGCAGACATGCCAAACACAATACACAGGGAGGAACAGCCGTCCACCAAGCAGGCCACCCCAGCAGGGTTGCCACATGCACAGATTGTCAAGGTGGGACATCACTCGTAGATGTGTGGATCTGTATGGTAAAACACCCACGGCCAATGCAAAGGATAGAATAACACGTATATGCCAGAATGAACGGTTATTGCATAGCATGTGAATAGCTTAAGCTATCCAATATAATAGTCATGTGTACCAGAAACAAAATGCCTGTAACATGCAAGTAGTAATGAAGGTAAGAAATACACTACTGTGTTAATATCACAGGACATATGGCACATGTCAAGTGTCCACGCAGGACACAAATGTCCATAATGGGGCCTCCCCTGCAAAGAGGAACAAGTGCCAACCCCACCCCCCACTGAAGTATCGGCAGTAGAAATACAACCCAATGACACACCAACACCACAGTCCAACCCATGACAGCAACACAAGCTGGACAAAGACTAACACGATGCATGCACAAATAGGGACACAAGTAATCGGTGCTCTCACAACCTTCAACAGGCCACTGAATAATAGTATGTACATACACAGGAAATGCTGCGAATGATGTGTGGTAGTCCTCAGTATCACAGAGGTACATACACATATACACTGTAACCAACTGTCACATATGTTCACTGTAACACAGCATACCAGCAGGTAATACATAGTTCAGTCATGTGCCACATAAATATTCACATATGAATGATGACAGGGGATAGACAATTGTGAAGGGGAACAACGCACAACATGGCATATGTATGATAACCGGCACCACCCACATCATTGTATGCCAACAGCATAAGCTATTGTCGGTTGTCCAGACACCCGTGTCTGTAAACACGGATTGAATATTATAGCAATAACCCACGCCTGGGTGTGGGTAATGCTGGATATACCCACGGTTGGCGTGGTGCGGTCCCGAGGGCGAAGCCCGAGGGACCAAACAAAGGCAACCGTGGGTAAATACAGCATTACCTACACCCAGAAGTGGGTTATTGCTATTATACCATGACATCATGTAAGAAAATAAACTATTAATTCCCTTACATAATGGCATAGTATAATGCCTGTCTGCTGCCCATCCGCAGAAGTCTGGCATCCGCGGCGGTGCTAATGTACTGCGCGTGATGTCCGTTGCTAATGTCGAAACTGTCTCACTATGTTAAACCCAGTTAACATAGCAAAACACTACAAAAAAGCAAAGGAGAGCTTGCTGTCCCCGTTGCTTTGTTTTACAACCTGTCTCGCTATGGTAAATGTGTATAGGATAGCGAGACTGCCTCAAAGTAAGCAACGGACATTTCCGTGGCTAATTTAACATAGCAAGACAGGTTTCAAATACCGAGGTATACTAATGGAAATAGGTCCGGGCGACCGGACCATTTTCCATTACTATAACTCGATTTACAACGGGCACGCTGCCCAATCAGCGTGCACAGTTTGGAATAATGGGGGGGTTATGGTATAATGAACATGGACAAACCGTGCCCATGTGCCTCGTCTGACATTCGTACATGGTCAGGGCAGTTCTGTACACTAGGCGGACAAGACCAAACCCAGAGCACCACAGGAACACCCTGACAATCGAAGACCTGTATGCGTTGGGGCTATAAGCCTCCGTGATCTGAATATCCCTGCGGTTACACCATATGCATCCTGGGTCAAGAGCATTAGGGAATAGGGAATGTGTAACATGTAGTACCACACTTTTCCCAGCAGGAGAATGCATGCCTGTGACGTAAGTGAGTGCAGGGGGGGGGATATGTTAATGTAGCTATGTACCATGGGTATGCATATAAATGAGACAGAACACCAAACGTGTAGTGGTCACAGCAACCGGCCAACGTGAATGCAGTCCCATTTGAATTATGACTATAGAACATATAAATGTGAATGTGTAATTAATGCGTCTGTGCCGCAAAGACAGTTACATATGTAAAGGTGGAAGTGTGTTCCGCATACGTACATTAACCGGATCAGAGATATGTCCCTGGAACTGTCACAACTAATACAGGCCACGGAAGCACACAGACTCGGTAAACATATGTAACCCAGAATACGGATATGCATGTGCGCCTGCGCATAACCCACAATAAGGGAATGCAAGTGCACCTGTGCGAGTGTGATCCGCTCACAGCAGAGTAACCTAATGCCGTTTCCCCCACGTTAGTTATACATGTCTCAAAACTGTCAGCCTCTGAAAGTATGGAACCGCACAATGCCATGCAAAGTACTGCTACAAATAGTGAAAAACACATGATATGTGCTAAGACAAACATAGAAAGTGGATAGAATAACGGGTGTGTTAGTAGCAGGGATTGACGAAGGGTATGCATCTGTAACCTGACCTACTTGTCAGAAGGTGCCACCGTAAGTCTCACATGAAATGCCAGCAAATTGCCAGATAGACACAGGTCAATGTAAAACACACCTAAGATAAAGGGTCAACCATCCGTACACTCTGCCAGTATCTGTACAGTGGAAAGGTATGGTATGGTTATAGATGTGTGTACACAGGTAATCCACAGACATTAACAAAGCAAGGTATGAAACGAGGAGTTTACATGTATATATGTACACACAACAGACCTATGTCCCGTATATATGACACATGGATATAAATATGCCAAGTAATAGATAATATGGGTAGTCAAACAGACATCCACGAATGGGGAACATACAGCAGCAGTCAAAATCACTGGCCAGAAAGTGACAGTCCAGCAAGTTCTACACTTTAAACATGCACACTGGTGTCCATTGTAGGACTCCAACAATTTATACATTCGCAGCACCTGCTACGATCGATGCAAAAGAAGTGACACCCGCAAATACGAATCAGCTATACATGCACTAAAAGCAGGTTCAAGGGTGATGACACATGTGTCCATGAAATGCAGGACATATGGACAGATATCCCTAGAGTGGGGAGTGCATATAAGTGCATCCACATCCCAGTATCGCACGCATTATCCATGTGTAATGTGTACCATAGAGGGTTGCAGGCATGGGAACCTGGGTATGCAGAAATGGGCCTAGGTGTTGTTTGGCGGATAATCCGTAGGCCCGCCCCGTGGGAGGGATGTGGGTATAGCACATGCCTTTATCCCCACTAATGGTGCAAAGCATCCACCGGATAATGCGGAAAGCAGGTTGGAAATATGTACAGCCCTATATCAGTGTCCTGTAGGCAATTCCCATGGATGGACATGCGTATGACCAAGATGGTACCCATAACTGGAAAACTGTCAGAATAACACAGCTGCAGTAAGGCATAGTACAGGAAATACAGATAGGGACTATATTATAAATACCCCAGACAAAGTCAGACCATTGTGCGAATACTGGCATAGCCATGAATACGGATGTTATGAGTGTCACCAATCATGCAATGGAAATAGCGGTCACCATCACCTACCGCACAATCCGTAATGCCTAGGCAGCAATCAGCTAGGAAGGCACATCACTATGTGAAATGTAACAAGGGCAAAGGCCGAATGTCAGGGCGTGTACACATAATGACAATAGGTCAAGGGTATGAAGGAGCTAACCTGTCCAAAATACATGTACTGAACTGGTGATACTAGGCGGACAGGTGAGAAGAAAGACAGCAGGACAAATGTGCAGCGGTCACCATCACCTACCGCACAGTCCATAATGCCTAGGCAGCAATCAGCTAGGAAGGCACATCACTATGTGAAACGTAACAAGGGCAAAGGCCGAACGTCAGGGCGTGTACACATAATGACAACAGGTCAAGGGTATGAAGGAGCTAACCTGTCCAAAATACATGTACCGAACCGGTGATACTAGGCGGACAGGTGAGAAGAAAGACAGCAGGACAAATGTGCAAACATGTATAAGTCATACCCCGGAAGATCTGAATGACAATGTATGCCCCACGAAGGTCAATGTGGAAGGTAACCAGACACAAAGGTAAAGTGCTCCCAGGGTGTCATGACGTGTCAACATAACAAATACCAGGCCCCCATAGCCATACGTGAGCCCCACCACTGACGGAAAGCGCAAATATGGCACACACATATGGTACATGAAAGAACAAGTAGTGTGGATAAGCAGATGTAGACCTGTGTGAGGAGTACAACTGTTTGCGTGGGTGTGTCGTGCAAATACAAAGTAATGTCATGTGGTCTGTCATGCCGCCATACACTGTGTGTGTATTGTAGTCAGACAGTAGGTATGTTGTATCAGACACATACTCTGCAACTGCACAGATGTACACAGACTGTGTAGAAGTATGCCTCATATGTTTGCTGTGTTCCATGTCACAGTAACAGTCCGGCACCTTCATGATAACTGACGACAGGAAACAATAACAAACATGCAATGAAGACACCAAATCAGACAGAAATGCCATACGCATGCATAACATATCACTGTGCCCACTATCAATGTTTCTAAGAGCAACATGTCATAACTGGCCCTGAGTGTCCCATTATCACATAAGGCCTTGTCCAGATATACACTCCTTGAGGTGGAGTGTTATGAACAGACACAGATACATGTGTGTGGAAACATTATTATGCACTGCAAGACGATGAAATGTGCCACAGTAGGAGGGGCAGTACTGTCCGCAGGTATGTGCTGAAATGCACATTAAACAGCAGTCTACATGAATTACCTATATTGGCGACACATGCACAGATGATTATAGTGAGACATACACACGACCATGCACACAGCTCAGATAGACATACACACACCATAAACAGGCAATGATACACTAAGTCTATGGTGTGTACGAGTACAGTGACAGTACAGCAAGGATAGCTGTCTGCCAAGATATACAGCAGATGTCTGTAGGGTGTGTAACACCTCCTGGAACATGGACGTTGCATGGACAATGTTTGGATTTGCATCGTACCACATTGCTATGTGTAAGCTGTGCACATATGCGATACATGGGACTGACAGCTGTCCATGCAAGAGCAGCGCCATGGCCATAAAATATGTATATGTATATACATCGAGAGAGATACAGACAGACACATGTGGCAAGGCCGGTAGTGGAACCTACACATCACTACCCTATCACACCACAGCAGGACGCACGTAGAGAACACGCTACGGAGGTCGCTAACCACAGCAGACACACAGGCAGTCCACTAGGTGCTTCTCAACATCCGCAAACACAGAGATGTCAGCAGGATATATGTGTGTTGTGAAGCGTCTAAAACCATAACCTACGAACCCATGCGGCTGGGAGCATAGACACACACACACACACACACACACACACACACACACACACACACACATCTGGCAGGCATGGGAATTTACCTTACACCTACCTACCCTATCGCACGACAGTATGACACAATTACAGAACGCGCTACTCGGAGTACTGAACACAGCACTGTCAGAGGCATACGTCTAGGTGGGTGACATCATCCGCAAAGGAATAGATGCTGATAGCAAATGTATGTGTTGTGAGGCGTCTAAAAGCATCACTGTCTCCAGAGACAGCTGGAAACACACACACACACACACACACACACACACACTTGGAAGGGCCGGGAGTTGAACTTACACCTACCTACATGAATACACTACAGCAAGATGCATTTACAGAATGCGCTACTGAGAGTGCTAAGCACAACACTGTCAGAGGCATACTTCTAGGTGGGTGACATCATCCGCAAAGGAATAGACGCTGATAGCAAATGTATGTGTTGTGAGGCGTCTAAAAGCATCACTGTCTCCAGAGGCAGCTGGAAATGCACACACACGCACACACTTGGAAGGGCCGGGAGTTGAACCTACACCTACCTACATGAACACACTACAGCAAGATGCATTTACAGAACGCGCTACCGAGATTGCTAAGCACAGCACTGTCAGAGGCATACTTCTAGGTGGGTGACATCATCCGCAAAGGAATAGACGCTGATAGCAAATGTATGTGTTGTGAGGCATCTAAAAGCATCACTGTCTCCAGAGGCAGCTGGAAACACACACACACACACACACACACACACACACACACACACACACACACACACACTTGGAAGGGCCAGGAGTTGAACCTACACCTACCTACATGAACACACTACAGCAAGATGCATTTACAGAACGAGCTACTGAGATTGCTAAGCACAGCACTGTCAGAGGCATAATTCTAGGTGGGTGACATCATCCGCAAAGGAATAGACGCTGATAGCAAATGTATGTGTTGTGAAGCGTCTAAAAGCATTAATGTCCCCAGAGGCGGCTGGAAACACACACACACACACACACACAAACACACACTGGGAAGGGCTGGGAGTTGAACCTACACCTAACTACATGAACACACTACAGCATGATGCATTTACAGAAAGCGCTACTGAGATTACTGAGCACAGCACTGTCAGAGGCATACTTCTAGGTGGGTGACATCATCCGCAAGGGAATAGACGCTGATAGCAAATGTATGTGTTGTGAAGCGTCTAAAAGCATTACTGTCCCCAGAGGCAGCTGGAAACACACACACACACACACACACTTGGAAGGGCCGGGAGTTAAACCTACACCTACCTACATGAACACACTACAGCAAGATGCATTTACAGAATGCGCTACCGAGATTGCTAAGCACAGCACTGTCAGAGGCATACTTCTAGGTGGGTGACATAATCCACAAAGGAATAGACGCTGATAGCAAGTGTATGTGTTGTGAAGCGTCTAAAGCATTACTGTCCCCAGAGGCGGCTGGAAACACACACACACACACACACACACACACACACACACACACACACTGGGAAGGGCTGGGAGTTGAACCTACACCTAACTACATGAACACACTACAGCATGATGCATTTACAGAACACGCTACTGAGATTACTGAGCACAGCACTGTCAGAGGCATACTTCTAGGTGGGTGACATCATCCGCAAGGGAATAGATGCTGATAGCAAATGTATGTGTTGTGAAGCGTCTAAAAGCATTACTGTCCCCAGAGGCGGCTGGAAACACACACACACACACACACACACACACACACACACACACACACACACACACACACACACACACACACTGGGAAGGAATGGGAGTTGAACCTACACCTAACTACATGAACACACTACAGCATGATGCATTTACAGAACGCGGTACCGAGATTACTGAGCACAGCACTGTCAAGAGGCATACTCCTAGGTGGGTGATATCATCTGCAAAGGCAAGGATGCCGATAGGGAATGAATACAGAGTGAGCAGTCACACAGCATGTTACTATCCCAAGGTGGACGTACAGTAACACGGCAGTGCTGCACTCAGGAATACTACCTATCTACGGAGCACTACAGCACAAAATGGATACGGGATGCACCACCGACAGTACACCCTTTGAGAGAGCAACCAGTGTGTATGATGTAGGCATCCACTGTGGCATAGCAACTACATATAATTCACCTGGACGGCCACCATGGCTATGCAGGATGTCATTGGGCATGGCTACATGCCTGGTATCAGACGTCGGTGCCAAATGTACTGTGTGTCCATGCATGGCATACTGGGCATGCTCACACACTTAGCATTTGCAAAGTGCAAACATGCATACACATGGAATGTAATCATGAAAGGGCAGAGTGTGGAACGTACTGCGTGTCCACCTACACAACAGCAAACCGGGCATGCTCACACACTTAGCGGTTGCAAAGGGGAAACATACATGCACACGGGGTATACTCACAGAAGGGCGCAGTGTGCACTGTACTGTGTGTCCATCTACACAACTGCTTACTGGGCATGCTCACACACTTAGCATTTGCTACGCGCCGTCCAGCATGCAGACAGAGTGTACACACTGCAGGTCACAGTAAGGTAAACCTGTCCACACGCACAGGGTGGTCACACATGCAGTTACTCGTACACACACAGATGACATCACAGGCGTCACGGGTGCAGGTCAAACATGTACACACTGCAGTGAACACTGTAGCTGCCATGCCAGCACCATGTCATCGGTGCAGCAGTATGCCTCACGGTCCAACAACAGCATGTGACATATGTCCACAGGTCTGTATAGCAGTGCACACCAGTTGTGCAGAGTACACATGTACTAACAATGATCCAACATGTGTGATGTAGTCCACCCATATCTGTATACATGGACAGGTCGGCTCCACACATACCACGGCCCTGACACAGCTGTGACACATGACTGCTGCTGTACCAGAGTGAACCAACGTCCGGATATGTCATACATGTGATTGTCTGGATGTGTGCATGGACTGCACACATGACACATACAAAGCCTGTAATGTACTACATGCGTAACACTGGCGTACGCGGTGCTACACACACGAATGGAAGGTGGACCATGTTTGTGGAATGCTCCCACTACAGGGTGTAGCGGTGTTGACTGGGACACATACCCTTGTATTGTTTGCCTGTGACAGCTGTGATACCATACCACAGTCCATGTTTCATGTATGTCAACACACATGTCAAAACGTAGCAATGCATACACACATGGCAACAGGAGACACATGTGACACATGTACTGTGCATGGAGCAGCCATGCATGAGCAGTGGCCGATGTCCATAACATAGTTGCAACACCCTACCACATGCGTACCCATCATAGGGGCCGTTATATGGTGGCATAGAAACAGCACGTATGAAGGTATGCATGTACATCATGTGTTTAAACACCTGTCTACATGCATGTGTGCAGGTGGTGGCTCACAGGTGTGTCACACACCATCCTACCCTGCCATGTGCATACAGTATGCTATGTCGCTGTTACATGACAGTGCCAACATAATGCATACCCAGCGGTCAGGTTTCATCACCTGTATGTCACATGGCAACTGTAACACCTACCACCTCCCAAGTGCATATATCGGCACATCTGTCGGATACAGTGTTGGTACACATAATGCACTACATACCGCTGCATGCCTGCACATGTATCATATGGTGGGTGTAGTATTCCCAGCACTGACATGTGTGCATGAATGTGTGCCCATGTATGCCACATATCGGGGGGAATATGTCCCACGTGCTACACATCCCTGTACATCATAGTAGAGATCTGTACATACCTCAGTGTGGGGTGCATGGATTTGGATGGTGCAGTACATGCAACACGCCATCTCTCTGTGTATGCATGTGTGGTCACCACAATATGTGTGTGTCAACATGTTTGTATGTCTGCTGCTTGGTGTGAGGGTGTATGCAAATATACTATTGTGAACGGACACTAATCACACAGGGTGACCATCCCGTACTGGTGCTGCATTGCACAACCCTGTCGATGCCATAGGTGTGAGCCATACTGGCCACCTGTGCAGGTCCGCCCCCTGTGACATGGCATGTGGGTGCATAGTATTGTGAGGGTGCTGACCACACAGGCAGGTGTCCCCATCTGCACACTATGGGGTGTGCATCATAGTGGTGTACACCCCACGATTGCGACCATATTCCTGTACTGTTACAGGGTCCAACTGCTGCACAGCATGCCCCACAGCTGACAGGTGACATGTGCAGTCAGTGGCCAGCACGCTGTGTACGACACCTGCACCATGTCACCATACCTGTAGTGTGTCCTGTTATGTATGTGACATCTCTGTCCACTGTAGCCTGTGGCACCGACCACATGCGTCAGGTGCAGTATATGTGCAGACATGTGTGTCATGTAGATGTCCAGGCAGGTTGCGGGTACATGTGGTATGCTGCTATTGCCAGATGTGCCTGTGGGTAATCCACAGCTACACGTGGGGGACCGATAACAGTGCTCCCTGTAGGTACATGCGAGTACACCATAGGAGGGATTCAGGTTATCAGAACCAACATGGTGCTACACATGTAACCATCACACATACCGTGAACACATCCCAATGCATGCTGCACTTGCACAACATGGTATGTCTGCTGCATGTTGACAGTACACAACCCACGTCACATACGCATCTGTCAGCTTTCATACACAACCACTGCAACATACACATCCCACGCTATGCATACACAGGTATCACATACACCTCTCACTATCCTGTCCACCCTGTACATCAGAATATATTTGCATAACCCTGCACCGATGGTGTGGATGACAGGGATGCGGCAGAGGCTTCATCATATGCACAGGGTGATATGTTAGCCAGGGGCATAGGCTGCACCTATGGATAACATCATGTGTGTGTAAGGGCCGGTGAGTTTACTGGGCATGTCTGTGCAGAATGCATGTGGATGTGGTGGAGCCCTACAGTTGTGTCTGCTGTGTGTGGGTATGTGTGTACACAGTTCAGCCATATGTGATGCCTACACGGGGTATAATTGACAGCCCCAGATTGTACAGTGCAGGTTGTACAGCTCACTGTGTCCGTCCGCGGCCACGTGACCTGCGCCTGCCTGGGGTTGCATGGGCACTACCAGGTGGAGGTATAGAGTGGCTACTGTCCGATGACACATGTCCACTGGAACCGTGTCCACGATGGGACCGGCCAGGGCCATATCCACGTGGCCTGCTGTGTCCTGGTGTGGACAGTGCAGCACCAGCTGCACTGCTACTGCTACCGGCACTGTGTGAGTGGGCATGAGAGGTGGCACGCACACGTCGACCTCCACTAGGTGGTGTTGCTGGCCTACGCCCATGTGTCCTACGCCGCACCCCTACCAGGTGTTCCAGCACAGACAGCTCATGCTCGTGGATTGCCATGCCTCGGTCAAGGATTCCAACCATTTCACCTAATCACCTATCCAGTACATTAGCAATCTGCTGTTGAGCATTCGCCAATGACTGGATGTTGTCATTTCGGGTACAGATTGCAGCCCTCTGCAGCCTCTGCCCTTCTTGGTTCTGCCATTCTGCACGTGCCTGTGCCTCCATTACAGTCTGGAACATGCATCTGGTGATACCAGCTGCTGTGCCCTGTACTGCAGGTGCATGTCTGCCAGAGGTCCTCCTACGAGCAGCACCAGCCACATGCCTGTGTGGCACATCACCAGTCATTACACTGGCAACATGGTGTGTAGTCACACCTTCTGTAGCCACCACACATTCCTGTTCAATGCCAACAGATGCTGACTGTCCTTCCTCTATGGGCAACGGCGATGTGGTATGTGTTGGCATCAGAACCGTGTGCGGGGATGAGGGGGACATAGGTGGGATGGTAACCAATGGCGCAGATTCTGCCCCTGACAACCCTGCCTGTACCTCATGCATATGGTCATCACCGCTAGTATCTGTGGGGACACTGACATCAGATGGACCGCAGGAGGGTAACGCACCTACACCACCTGTGAATGCAAATACATACTGTAAGGTACATTACACACTGACACACACACACAGACAGACACACACACACACACACACACACACACACACACACACACACACACACACACACACACACACACACACACACACACACACACACACACACACACACACACACACACACACACACACACACACACACACACACACACACACACAGACACACACAGACACACACACACAGACACACACACACAGACAGACACACCATGCATGTGATATTTCAGATGGCATGCAGCATTCCTGCACTACAGCACAGGGAATGCAGCTCAGACATTATTAGTGTTAGTATGCATACCACCCTGGGGTGCACACTACATCAAGCAGGTGTCATATCAGTAGGCATGCAGTACACACAATCATGGTAGTTTGCATGCATCACCGTGATACACCATGTGGCCACAAACAGGTTAACAGTACACATGGCTGAAGTTACCTTGACATGTAATCCGCTGACATGTGCAGTGAAATGTATACATGTGTGACACAATGGTGTCCCGCCACATGCACCGCATTGTAATGGGCTTCACAGTGCAATGTTGTGTGTACAGCCTACAGATAGAATGCATGTTTAGCACATATGTATGTGCAGGTGTGGTTAGTGTGAGCCATGTACATAGCTATACAGTGTGGAGTACTGGCACTGTGCGACTGCATGGCAACATGACGCATGTATGTTGCTGTGCAATGCATAACATGGACGCATTGCATTGCCATGACTGCAACACAGTCATGCTGTTCCACAGCACGTATATGGTAGACATCGGTGACATCTCCGTGGCTGCAGACAGGCATTCTGGTTGTCCGGTGTAACACATCAAATGTACAGGTGGTCCACTACGGCTATGATTGCACTATGTGTGGACAATGTGCAACGGGGTCTATCCACATCAGGCGTACTGTGTGGCAACATGCCTGTGGCTATCACCCATGGCCATGTGTGAACGGGACTTGGACAATTGTGTGTGATGGGCATCTTGTACACATGTCTGTGGTGTCCCATGTGACATACACCCATACATGTCAGAGGTGTCACAATCCACAGGGCTATGCAGACAACAGTGTGGATGTTTGTTATGTCGGGTGTAGGTCATGTGATGGTGTGACAATATTGCAGACAGAACACCACAAGCTTGGGACATGTCGGGTGGCGTGTCACAATGTGTGCACACAATGTAGAGGCATATGTCACATTGGTGACACCTGTGTGCTGCACAGATCACTGCTCACTGTGTGGTGCTGTGTGCATACCACAAATGTTGTTCCAATGCATACTACATATGCATCCATTGTAGAACACCTCCACCGTGGTATGCATAGCTGACCGCACATATCACACCGACAGGTACTGTGGTTTCATGCCGGTGTATAATAACGGTTGTATCTACTAGACACGGGTGGCATGTGTGTGTCTGGTGGTGCAACCTGTATAACGTGACTGGAACTAAAGCCAGGTGTGCATGTTATACCTGGCCACATGGCAAATAACTCTACACTGTAACATGCCTGATACTGACAACAGTCTCACCTACAACGGACCCATGTCTGTGCGACACGCCAGAGGTACCTGTATAGGGGCGACACAACAGTATAAACATTATCCATGACTGTATGACAGCCACAGTTCGCACTGTGCATGTGACATCATGTACCTGTGTGATAGCATATGGTATGCACACATCTGCATACACAACATAGCATACTGTAGTATGCGGCTTGTGTGCCCATATACCTGGCATGTGTTGTTACTTTACATGATGTACAGTGACACCTGCAACTACAGTGGATATCATACTCATATGCAGGACTGACTTACCAGGCAGCTCCAGGCTCATTTGTTGGGAGACACCCACCTCCATGATGGCAGCTAGTGTTTCTGCATGCTGTTCCATGGGTGTGCCCAGACTGGCCAGTAGCTCCTCTGTGTGTGTGTGAGTGGGGGCTGGGTTGGTGGCCCACCACCCGTTCCACCTTGTTCTCTGGCGATTGCAGTGGCATGCTGTTTCGCATGCCATATGAGGTCCATGCAGTGTCGGCGTACCTGCTGGTAGGTGCAGTTGTTGCCACCCACGTCATTCACCTTCCTGCATATATCCTACCACAGGTCATCCCGCTGCTGCTCTTGCTGTAATGCATGGCTGAACAGCATGTCATAGTTGTCATGGAGCAATGGTATGATGACTTCATCCTCCTGGCGGATGAAGGCTGGGAGTTGTGAACGTGGCATTATCTGTAAGACATAATGATGGTGACAGGTCACATTCATGCTGATGTACTGGCATACCGCTGAACATACATTGCTATGACATGTACGACATCTGCACAGTAATCTCTGGGATGCATCATGACACTGACACAGCTGACGTGTTGCTGCCACACCTGTCACACCGTTATGCAGTGGATATCATATCATATCTCTGTGTCAACTCATCACACTGTACATACTCCATGTAGATGGTAACTTGCTGTGGACATGTGTACCTGCCTGCACCTGTGTTCTTACCAATCTGCACTTGGCCCGATGTGTCCACAGTACTACTGTTCACCTGGATGCTGTGTATATGTCACATAGCATCACAGATGCAGCCGTTATGGATGTCAGCAGTGGCACTGCACACATACACATGGACACCTGTACATGCATGTGTTTTGCCATATACATCTACTCAGCACTGTACGGGTGTTGGACATCCTGCCACGGCTCGCCGGTATTGCACATGTGATACACATGGGACAATGTGTAATCATATGACATTTGCAGGGATGGTCAAACATAGCATGTGCGCCCATGTTTTACACGCTGTCACACAGCAATTGTGACACCACAAGGTGCATCAGTGCCACATTACTGATCCAGTCAGTTAATAGTGCAGGTGCCATGTAGCCATCGCACCATGTATGACTGATGGCACGTGCAGCCGTGATGGACAGGGTTGCATGGTATGGCAGGGTATATCACATATATGGCACAGGGATGTGTCCAGCCTGTGGAATACCAGTATTGGGATGGCGGCTGTCCATTCCATATGTCATTTATATGGGTATATGGACATGTTGCATGTCCATCATCATGGTGTGGACAATGTCCTTCTGCAAGGTAGGCAGCATGCTGCATGGTGGGGATGTGTATGGTAAATGCTTGTATCGCACACCCATGCATAAACATTACCCCTGACAGGTGCTATGTGCTGTAATGTTGTTCAACACAGTGCTGTATATGCCCGCACGGTGATATCTCGTGCACATGGATGGTACCCCGACCTGACATGGGTACCTCATATGTCTACATCCAGTGCCTGCTGTCACCACCATGTCGGCGGGTGCACCGCACAGCACCATCCCTTCCACAGTGACCATGGTGTTGAGCACAGCCGAGGTATTCATTTATGGGGATGGGGATGTTCACATAGTGGTGGCAATGCTGGTATCATCCATCAGACCATACACTTATGACATACACCTCACACACACAGCCCATTCAGTATGTTGTTCACAACACTGACACAGCTATACTGCTAGGCCAGGTCCATTCCCAGCCGTACATACACAGATGCATAACATGTCTCTGTGGCATGGGCTACACTGACGGTGGGGTTCAACACATACTGTGTTCGACTGTAGCTGGCGCTGATGTTCTATGCACATGTCAACACATTAACCCTGTTCTACTGTAGCCAGCGGTGATGTGCTGTGCACATGTCAATGCTGCACATTGTGTTGATGTCTGTCTGTCAACAGGCCACTGGTGGAACACGCAAGGGTATTTGTAATCAAATATGCATGCCGCCCTGTACAGCTGTACTGCTAACATCTCAGGTGCTAATGTGTCATGGACATGCACACCTTACCCGGAAAGGTGATAGTGCATTGCCACCCGTACTCATCACCTCTTGTGGGTTGCTATTATCCAACACCCTATTTGTATTGTATTGTCAAGCTATGCACCTGTGCAGGACATGTGAGCATGTAATGCGCTACTGCGTACCTTTACACCCATTGCACAACATGTCACACAGGTACACTGGCAGTCATACACTTCACAGCTTGCTGATGGTACAACAGGTGTTGTACACACTTAACACATATCCTGTGGGACATGGTCGTATGTACAGGCATGTCCGACCTTCACGTACCAGTGCTACCCCTATATGACGGATATGTCATACATGTGGCAGTACAGCAACTGTCACATGTACTCGTGCTATGCCCCCCTACCACCGTACAGCGGTACTGCCTGTGGGAGATGTGCTTCTGCATCCATGCTGTGCCCATAGCTGTCAGTTGTACATCATTACGTGCAACATACCTCATTTGGTGTTCTAACAGGTGCATGTTCATCACGGCACCACATTGGAAGGGTCTGTCACACAGTCATTGTTGTACACGGTTTACATGCCAGCCATGGCTTACTAGATGAAAATCATTGTAATTCATTGGGATATCATATTTATACATTGGAGCGACGTATTCCAGCCATAACATACCCTTCCTAGATGACACTGTTAGGTGGCCAGTAGTAGGTGTTCTACGATCTGCACATTAGTCACACAGTACGAGGGCTACTGTTACCCATTCTGGGGACAGGGTGCTGACAGTTGTGGATGGGGGTGATGCTGTCGACAACCATGACTGCACCTGACGGTCACGTCTGGATGGGTAACATTCACAACACACACCTACCATCACGTAGCACCACATCATCTACAACAATGGACATTCCTGCAAGAACAATGTATGCAGTATGTCTGTATGACCACTGTAGGCACCACTGGTGGCCCTCAGCATGGCAGCCAACATCAGTGTATATCCCCCAGACTCATGGGTTACACCATTCACAACACACCAGTCACGGATGACGCTGTTGTGAATCACACTGCAGTTCCACACATCATGTTACACAAGGCATCATGCACTGAGATGTTGCGGACGGGTGAACACCTCTGAAACTCAACATACGCACACATGACACATCACCTGGTACAATATATCTCTCATACATCATGTTATTGTGACTGCCCTGTGATGGCAATACACAGACTATGTGTACTGGGACATGCAATGGCTCACCGGTGTTATAGCCCTCTGGGTGTGTGTCTAGCAATGGTGTACAGTCGGCAGTGGTCTGGACACGGGGACACTGTACATTGACCTACTGTGTCACTGCAACAGTTGCCTATGCTCCTACTGTTATTGTACAGGCATGTGGTATCTGACCGCTATGACAGTCCAGGTCAAACACAATGCTGTGGCACGCATGACCTGCAGCCATCGGCCTGGGGTGTAGAGCACACATGTACATCATCACATGCTATATTGCCTCTCTGGCAGTTTCACATAACTGTCACCGGCAGGGCTGTAACTGGCAGGCACGGCATGGGGTCATGTGGAACAATGCTTGCATCTTCCACTGTGATGCACACAAGCAAGGCACACACACTATTGCACCACTCACATATCTCTGCGGTGACTGGGACCTGCCTCCATGCTCTGCGCAGCACACCTGCGATTACGGATTGTACACGGACCGTACCTTCCAGGCACATACCTGGACCGGAACACCCACAGATGAGGGGTTCACACATCACACAGTGTTTTGCACACATCCTGGATAGTTGCTTAACACAATGCATCATAGGTGCTCCATGTGCAGATAACCGTGTTTGTGACTGCTATACACATTGTAACACGCGACAGAGTCGACAGTGTACACCACAGGTTACATACCGTCTGTGTTGTTATAGTGTACATTGGGCCTCAGACAGCTACCACTGCTGTGTGCTGACAGTAACCCACACTTCCCTGGGATAGACACCCATGTACCTACACATGCTTGAGTCATGCACTCTGCTCAGCTGGATGAAACAATACACACCACATACCATACCTACACTACCCTTAGCATGAACACTACCTCCATGTGACCGGTGTGACACACCTGGGTTATCCCCTCTTTGGTGGATTCAACACATATGCTACACGGCCTTGCTAGCCACACCCTGGAAACACACCCATCACAGCATGCACGGAACATGTGTACTACAACAACTACTACGGACGTCTGCTGACAGCAGTTGTTAACATCATGACACCCAAGCAGATGGACACTGCACATACATATGCTGACACATACCACAGTGCGCTGCAGTAGCATGTACACAATTGCAGGAATCATGCTATTCCACACAGAGACATGGCGGTACTGACCAGTTCACAGACGCCACTGTGGTGGTCATGTTCCATGCACATATGATGTACAACCACATGTACAGGCTGTTGCACAGTGGTGTACATTCACATGTGTGGGGTGCATCACTTTCCAGCCATGGTGGGTCCCCGAGGTCCATCATCACATACTCCAAGGCTAGCTACCTAAACATGACTGCCGCACATTGCGGTGTGGGGCCTCAGGCATTGTGGTGGTATGTCAGTATTCTTTGGCAATATCCACATCTGATGTCACATGCAATAGTCACCCAAGCATTGCAGACCGAGCTAATGTTGGCAACGTGCCAGGCGATGGCGTACTTACCGACAATACACCCTCTCACTCACTACAGGGTCGCAATCCATACATGGACATCGTAGTGTCCCTGTGGTCACATACACAGTACTGACATGCACACAATATGTCCTGGGTCACTGGCCCAATGTCACCTTCCAATGTCCCTGGCTGTAATGTCCCACCAACCTGTTCGGTATATGTCTCCGCACCAGGCCACTATATTCACTGCTAGCCTTTTGTCGGACATTGTGGACCCTGACTGCCACACAGCGGCATTTATCGCACTACACATGGGTGGCACTGCATTGCATGAGTGGGACTATAGTCATACACCCATGACTGGACCATTCTGCATAGCAATGGGGCACATCCTCAGGAACGTGATTCCCACACACATTGATGGCCTCCAGTCCTTTCCTAGCACCCGTGTTGGGCTTGTGTATGCCACAGCAAGGCACATACACATGCTGGCCACCTGTCATACAGTTGCATGGGCAGTTGAGGATGGTACAGAGGCTGACACATCATCCGTTGTCCTCACATTGTCTTTCAGCAACATTCCACATTCTGGTATTGACAACATACACATCCACCTGCACATCATACCCTGTGTCTCAGGATGTTATGCTATGTGGCTCATGGACTGTACACACAGTGGTGCCAGCATACCATAGTACCTACTACATGTCAGGTACATATTGCATTACACAGTCCTCAGTCATAGGGCCACTCATGTTCACTATATGCTTACATACAGATCATGCTGTCATAGAGTACTGTCCATGCCTAGGTTTCCCACACCTACATACCAAGCACCATTATTGCTCCACCAGCTCATACTGATACCAACCATACGGGTGTCAGTGTGGTGGATACTTCATATGCGTATCATGGCATCAGGATGCATGACACATGGTGCATGCACATCACCTTTGCATAACAACATTCACCCACTGACTATCACATGGATAGTGGTCCCGTACATACATATCACATTGTACATGGTTGCAGTACACACATGCCACACACAGTCCTGTGGTTACCGTATTCCACTGTGGCATGGATATCCTTCTGCAAGGCCACACCTATCTGTACTGTGTGTGATGCTGGTACATAGGTAGTCATTGTACCTGTGAACTACACACATCTACACACAGTCAAGGGTACAATACCACATTTATGGTGTACCTTCAACAACAGCTACAGCTTTACACGGCACAACATTGAAATGCCACGATGTTTACTGGGCTCAGACAGTTCACATATGCGGCTGACATATGGACAACACATCTGTACACATCTGCATACCACATACTCAGGGGTGTCTTCTGCTCTGACATGGCCCATGTCCTCCACATTAGTGATGCATATTTATTTTATTTTTATTTTACATTTGTTTGCAGGGCTAGTCTAGCTGGATATATGTCCATTTTCAGTAGAAGCCCGGGGAGAAAAGCTCCACACACAAAGGAAAGAAAAGCCCAGTAGAACAAAGTAAACATCTTTGTAACACATGACTAAAATAGAAGAATGTCCAAAAAGGACAGGTTACATAAAGACTACAGTAGGCAGAGTAAATACAAATATATATATATGTGTATATATATATATATATATATATATATATATATATATATATATATATATATATAAAACTATACTCCTCATACATGCCATCTGCGGTGGGCAGTGTGAACGGAATGCTCCTGGATATGTGCACACATGCCACACTGCATGGGCTGGGCTTCTGTGTTACTTCCACAAACACAACACACACCATGCTGTGGAACATAGGTCCTGTGTACATCTTGCAGGGACACACAGTAGCACTGTTCATGTGATACCTCCCTTGCTGTTTGAGTGACATGTAGTCCTGGTACCACCACAGCAGTGGTACTGTGTAGTGGTGCAGTTGACACCTGCCTCTGCTGTTCACAGGACACTACCATGGAGAGGTGACACTACTGTGTACACTGCCCATGTGCTTACACGTGGACCTGCCAGACTGCATTGTTGCCCACTGTGCACCTGTGCAGCTACTACAAGTCCTTTGGGCATGGTTACTTGGTGTCCCTTCCATTTAGACTAGCTATCATGCTACTACTCCGTCCCATACCTACAGGCCATATATATCCTGTTATTGTACATACCAATAGGCGATACCTGTGTTATGCATGATATGCCTGTGATACTGTGTATGATATATGTCATATCTACCTAGACAACTTTACATTACACATATTTCACATAGTATCCCCTAATGTAGGGCATACTTGCACGTCGGCCACACCTTACATATGACATCAACGGTATATGCTCATACACATGCGTGCTGTGACAGTATACATACATGTACTATCCCCTGCTATGGCGCTTCCTTGTTGGACATCCACTGCCAGCAACAGCGTGTGGTATGGCATTGTTCTCTTTAATGCCCTCCTGTGGCATCCCTTGTGGTGTCTCCGCTGTGTACATGATGTCCCACTGCTGTACACACGGTGTCTATAAGCGTTGGTATGCTCAGCAAGATATCACTACATAACTACCTTTCACCACTTTCTGCATTATGGACAAGTGTAATTAATTACAACCACCATTCACATACAGTACAGCTTATTAATACAGATCATGCATTACACAACCTTACATATCGTGTGTTCTACATACCTTGTTGGTGTGTCGTTCCGTGTATCGTGTATTGTTTTTCCGTTTCCTTTCTTTTTCGGTAGTACAATGCTGTCTCGGTATGAGCATATGGTTTGAATATCCTGAGAGTCATCCTTATATACGTCGATACCTGCAACATGTGGATTCATCCCACCAATTGCTGTTCCTCAGTGAGTGATTACGTGCATATCACCTGTGCATCTACTCCATTCGGAAATTACACGTCGATACAGGGGTATAATTGGATTCTCCACCTGGGCGTTGGCTATTTGCCCTACCTTTGTGGAGATGGTCTGTATTGTGTTATGTTATGTGTAACTGCAACTGCTATGCGTAGTGAAAAGTATATTTTGAAGTCATGTCACCCATGGATTGTGTGTGACAGGTGTAGTATTTGGTTTGACATGTGGGTGTACCTGTCCTGCCGATGAATGATAATGGGGTATTGCATTCAAAACTGTAACATGGATGTTGTATTCCTTTATACAACGCATGCAAGTATGCATCCGCCTTTAATTGTGTCTCCCACGCGATATGTTGTGGTTATGCAGATGTCATTGACTAACTGTATGTTTGTGCTGCTATTACGGTTTGTATTCCTTTAATATCTACGGTGGGGGATATCGGTGGTTGTACGTGATGGATACGGGTTGTGGGCCTTGCATCTCTCCATAGACAGTATAGTTGTCTGTGTGCTCCATCCCTACTTGGAGAGGTAACAGTTAATAGTCTTTTGTTATGGGAGTGTAGGTTGGGCTGTTGTTAATTGGTTCCGATATCATCTGCACGTGGCCTTGCTGCATGTATACCCCCGTAACTTCTGTGGTATATCAGTGGCTATGTGTACATGAGTAATTACGTGCATATCACCTGTGCATCTACTCCATTCGGTAATTACGCGTCGATACTGGGGTATAATTGGATTCTCCACCTGGGCGTTTGATATTTGCCCTACCTTCGTGGAGATGGTCTGTATTGTCTTATGTTATGTGTAACTGCATCTGCTATGCATAGGGACAAGTATATTCTGCATTCAAGTCACCCGTGGATTGTGTGTGACAGGTGTAGTATTTGGTTTGACATGTGGGTGCACCTGTCCTGCCGATGAATGATAACGGAGTAGTGCATTCCAAACTGTAACATGGCTATTGTTTGCATTTATACAACGCATGCAATTATGCATCCACCTTTAATTGTGTCTCCCACGCGATATGTTGCGGTTATGCAGATGTCATTGACTGACTGTATGTTTGTGCTGCTATTACGGTTTGTATTCCTTTATTATCTACAGTGAGGGATATCGGTGGTTGTACGTCACGGATACGGTTTGTGGGCCTTGCATCTCTACATAACCAGTATAGTTGTCTGTGTGCTCCATCCCTACTTGGAGAGTTAACAGTTAATAGTCTTTTGTTATGGGATTGTAGGTTGGGCTGTTGTCATGTGGTGTCGGTATCGCCTGCAGGTGAGCTTGATGCATGTATACCTCCGTAACATCTGTGGTATATCAGCAGTTATGTGTACGTGACAACTATCCCTTGTCAGTCTGTCCCAGATATTTGCAGTCATTGTGGTCCTGTTGTTGGGATAGCCTGTTTGCCAGTGGTTGCCACATATTCAGATGGGAATTGATTGTTCGACACTTGCAGAACACACAGCGGTGTTTACGGGCCAACACGTGGCCATGGTCAGTACTGGGGTAGCACATACATATTTCCACGATACATACCTATTGCTGTGTGACTTTGCCAACGTATCATATTGCATGTAACATATCAGTGTCGTACATGCAGGCATGACTATTACATACGTCCTTTCCATTTCTTATGGGGAATATTCCTGTGCTACCATCTGGGACATATTTACTTTGTATCGTTCTATGTCACGACACACCTAGCCAGGCTGGGGCTGTCACTACTACTGTGGGACTAGTAGTGAACATATGCCTGAGGCTAGTTTACCGTATGCCTACACCTAATATTCTGCTCTGCCTCTAACTTGGCACCAACATACACATGTTGCAGACACACACACATTACACTCACACAGCGACACACACAGCACCCTCAGTGCACACGTACACATACTACGGCACTTATGGGGATGGTTGCACACAGTACCTACGTGGACCGCAACACCGGCGGCAGTGTCTACCTCTCCCTTCATATCATCATACTATTACACGCGCATGTCTGTTACAGTACTGTGTTCTGGCGGTCTTTCAGCCTCGCGGTTATGCATATCAGTATGTTACACGTTCCATGGTTGGCGGTATCCTCTTATTTTGAACCTCCCGGATGTTCAGATTGTCGTTGCACTATGTATACTATGTACAGATATCGCGGGATACCTCTCAGTCACCTTATATCCCTCTAATTTCCTGTCTTATCTGTATTATATATATATATATATATATATATATATATATATATATATATATATATATATATATATATATATATATATATATATATATATATGTGTGTGTGTACATATTTATCTATATATATATCATATATATATATATAAATATATATATATATATATATATGTATACATCTTGCGGCGACCGTGGCAGGCACACAGCAACGCCATATGCTGTAGGACCCACGTACTGTTCAGGTGTTGGCGTCACATGTTCCACTGGCTGTTGGGTTTACAGTGTTTGGGCGCTGCCTATGTTGGAGTCACACATAAGGCCACCCATACATTACACTTTACAGGTGGTCATGTTTGTGTGCTGTCCATTTCACTGTGTGTGCAGGTGGGGAGGTGTCAGTCCATGGGGCCTACGCTGTCAGAGTATGTGCTATACGTTCCCTCTTTGCCAAGGCGTAGGCATATTGGGTACGCCTCCATCTGTCTACTGGGGCTGGCACAGTGTGTTCCTGGTCCGGAACCCTCTGTGCCTGGACTGGCCTTGGCAATTGTGGTAGGCTTTGTGGCCCTTCACCATTATGTCCCTGCAGCAGCTGCTTCCGCAGGATCATATTATGTAGCATGGCACATACTATGAATATGTGGGCACATGTGCCTGGAGAGTACTGCAAGGCTCCACCAGATGTATCCAAGCACCGGAACCGTGATTTCAGCATCCCAAACACACGCTCTATGATTATTCTGGTTTGTGCGTGTGCCTAATTATGGTGTTCTTGCATGTGTGTGTGTGCATTTCTGATGGGAGTCATCATCCACGGCTCCAGTGCATAGCCAGCATCCCCCACGAGATGGCCTTGTGGGATGTCCCCCCTGACAAATACCTGGTACAGCTGTGAGGCATGCCAGATATGGGAGTCGTGGTAACTTCCAGGGCTGCCAGCACACACATCCATGATAATGCCCTGGGCATTGCACATGACCTGGCAATTGATGGAGTGGAATCCCTTGCAGTTTATGTAGCGTCTACCCTGCTCGCCAGGTGGTGACTTGATTTGTATGTGCGTACAGTCTATCGCACCCAGTACCTCCGGGTATTGTGCCAAACGGTGGAAGTGGCGCATATTGCTAGCCAACTCCTCCTGAGATCTGGGGAAGTATATATGCTCATTGGCATGTGGTAACATGGCATCCAGGAACTGGTGTAGTACCCTGGATGCTGATGCCTGTGAGATGTCCATTATATCTCCAGTTGGCCTTTGAAAGGTACCTGTGGCCAGTATTCGCAAGCTTACACATACCTTTGTGTCCACTGGGATGGGTTCCCCTCTGTTGTTTCTTGTTCTCAGGCATGGCCAGCACAGCTCCACTATTTGCTGTAACATGTCCCTGTCCACCCTGTAATGCTCTACTATCTCCTGGTCATGTAGCCCCTGGTAGGTTACCCTTGGTCTGAACACTCTCCTTCTCCTCTGAGGCCTGCGGTGGTTGTCGGCATCCTCCTCCACAACACCGTCTGTCTCTAACACATGCTGATGGATCACAGCTACGGCAGCACCCAACATGCACATTTTAAAAGTTCCCCGTGTGTTTACACCTATGGTGCGGCATTTGGGAATTCACAGCTGTGTGTTGTGTGCATTCACACTTTATACTATTGTGCTGTGCACACCGATGATATCATAGGGTGTGTTTGTACGGCCGTATCTAAGGGTTATCTTCCGTGTTTTACAGATGGAACTACAACGGTGTTGCCTTTGGTGTTGCATTACTCTTGCCTGCCATGGATTACCTTTCGACCTTCCCTTACTATTTCTGCACATTGCACCTACCATTTTCTGGCATGCATCCTGCAGAGCACTGTCATTTCTACTTTCATGGACATGGCATATCATGCGTTTTGTGTGCTACTGCCATTGTGCTGCCTGTCTGCTTTGCTCTGCTGTGTTAGGTCTTCTATCTTTGCAGTCTGCTACCTCCCCTACTTTCTTTGCATTCATATGCCTCCCCTATCCCGTTTTGCAGGTTTCTGCATGCAGAGTTGTCAGCTGCCGCCGATTGGCCTTCGTGGGTTGATTAGTGTTGATTGCTCATTAGTACTTCAATTACACTTCTTCCGCATTTCCTTATATTCTTCACATCACCTTCCTGTTTCCAATATTGTTTGCGGGGCGTGCGTCACATGACTAGGTTCCGGGAACGTTGTCATCCTCGTACACATGCACTTTTGCATGCATTGTGTGCTCTCAGCTAAACTATTACCCCACACCCCGGTCCTGCAGCTTTGGTTTGTGATGTACAGCCCAGGTTTGCTGTGCTCCAATGTGCTTACTGCTATGGTGGCACACCCCTCTGCAGATGTCATGTATTCCCTTTGAGCCACTCCTCGGTGTATTACCGCTGCGCCGTTTGGTACAACCTTACTCCGGCGGGGAATTTGCGATTCAGTATTATCTGCCTCATTTGCATGGCATTGACTACTAATTCATAGTTACCATGCCGAAGACTGCCGCGAGTCCTTGGCAACCCTTGCACCATGGTTGTGGCGTTCCATGCATACCATGGTGTATTATGCTGTGGACCTGATGTCTACTACTATGCTGTTTTATAACATTGCTATATTATTTCATTATGTTGCACCTTCCGCACACATGTCCTGCGGTTCTGATGTGAGTTACTGTGGACATGCCATTTAAGTTGTTATTTACGTGTTGTGCATGTTTTCTTTTGCCATTGTCTGTGTATTTCGCCATTGGCATATGTTAACAGTGTGATACCTGGGTCTGACACTTCCATTACTCCGATGTTATGTTTGGGAAAATGTAAACCGTTTTTTTTGGTTTACATTGCCGTGGGCTTATGCTACGCCTGCACCACTTCGTGAATCGCTATATGCCTTCATTTGCATGGTGGCACACCGCACATGGGGTGCTTAGCATACCTACGCTGGGGGCTGCGCAGATCTGGCACACGCCAGTAGTGCACGTGGAATTGGATCATACCTGAATCGCTCGGTGGCCATATTTGGCGTTGTAACGCCTACGCTATGCGTGTGCCTGGCGCAAGGTTCATGAATCCTGGGGAATGTCTAAAGCTAGGAAACCTTCTGTATTGCCTTGTAAGTGTTTCATTGTTTTATGATTTCCAGCAAGTACCAAGATCTGAGGAAAAGCCCTTGTGTATGTATTTTCACGGGCAAATGCTAAATACTGCTAGCTTTCAGCTGTGGGTGTTTTACCTGGGATGGAATCAGATAACAAGAAATTATGTCATTCTGCAAGCTATCCCAGCAGTAATATTTGATATATTAATGTAAAAACTTTCTGAAAGAGACAGAGCATTATGCAGTCTGTCTTTGACTTAACAACATCAAGATACACTCACCACATCTGCTTTGCTGCTCTAATTAAGTAAGTTATTAGGGTACAGTAATTCTCTTAGAAACAGTCAGGAATATAGCAAATCTTAATTTCAATGTTTTTCTTTATTTGAGACTGTCCTGTGATGTTGTTTTAAATATTTCCTGTGCTTTTGAACTCAGATGTTACTGTGACTGCATACTGAGTATTTTCTTGTTCTTTTATTATTTATTATTAAATACATTTAAACCTTTCATTGTGGCTGATCTGTCTAGAGATATCTAAGTTCTGAGAGTACTTGCATATTTATTTGGTGACATTGTCTAGGTTACTTCTAATAGCCTTACTCTTGTCAAACTACCATTTGTATTGATAGTAGCATTAAACAGTAAGATTGGACATCCTTTGTTAAGGGCCTTAAAGTAGCTGATAAGGAGCCGGTTAGTGGCAGTAATAACTACCTTATAGTCTGGGCAGAAGGGGGCATAGCTAGTAAACCTGTGCCAACCTTTCCCAGGTGTGTGTGTGTGTGTGTGTGTGTGTGTGTGTGTGTGTGTGTGTGTGTGTTTGTGTGTAAAACAAATCTCCAAGAGTGTGTTTGTCAGCTACTTGGGCAGGGACACAAAGCACTGGTTGGACAGAGAGAGTGTTGGAGGTCTTGGCTTGGCCAGTTAGCTGAGATCTCAGCCCTATAGCTGTGCCAGTGGGACGTCTTATTGGGAATCTGGAGAAAGAGGGAGAAACCAGCCCAGGACTGACAGTGGTCTCTGTGTACTCTTAAGGGAAATTGCACTTGATGCAGAAAGTTGCATCTGGAAATACTGTGTGTTTACCTGTCATCCTTCCAATGTACATCCCCTACTGTTGCCAGTGAGGATTGAGGCTCCTTGATTACTGGGACAGTGGTGGGGCATACAAGGGCTATTAGCATTTTAATGCTTTCTTTTACAGGTCTTGTAAGCATCTTGTTACTATAATTTGAAATGTCATAATACAAAAGACAACATCCCATAAAATGACATAACAGATGAGATCCTAAGGCTGGAAATGGGCAGCCAGTTCACTGGCTGTAAAATCAAGAAGGCATAGCCTATAATAAAGAAAGGCAAGCTCATTGGTCATAGTGCTCTTATATCACCATTCCTGCTGTCATGGCTTGTCGACCAGCACCTATCTATAATCATGGCTTATCTACCAGCAACATAGAATTCTCATGCCACACTGCCTGCATTTATGGCTTGTCCACCACATCAGAATCCTCACTCCACATTATCTATAGTCATGAGTTATCTACCAGCATCAAAAAATGCTCATGCCATAGTGTCTGCAGTTATAAGTTATCCATTGGCATCACATAATCATCATATCACACTGTCTGCAGACATTGCTTATCTACCAGCTTTACAGAATCCTCATACCACAGTACCTGCAATCATGGCTTATCCACCAGCATCATTGATTCACCATGCCTGCAGTCATCCATTAGCATCATAGAATTCTCACACAACCTTTCCTGCAGTCATGCCTTATTCCCAGCATCAAATAATCCACACATCACACTATCTGCAGTTGTGACTTATTCCCAGCATCACAGAATCCTCACATCATGCTGTCTGCAGTCATGGCTTATCCATCAGCATCACAGAATCCTCATGCCACACTGCGCAGTCATGTCTTATCCCCAGCATCACAAAATCCTCACACCACACTTCCTGAATTTATGGCTTATCTTCAGCATCCTGGAATCCTTGTGCTACAGCTTCTGCACTTATGGCTTCTCCCCTGAATCATATAATTTGGTGCTGACTTTGATCTCAATTTCTTTAGCACCTTAATGTTGGAAAATAGTCCCCTTTTCAATACTTAGGTGCACTGCTTGTTAATACAGATTTGCAGACTGGGAGACGATAATGTGTATGTCATAGATGAATCGCCAGTCTGAAAACTGTTTGCAGATCATCTAATTGTAAGAAAAAAAAAGACAGGCTAAAAACTCCTCAGAGAAGAAACATAGGGAGTAGCTTTCAGAATAAATCCTGAAGTACTCAAATGAAATAATGGAATGAAAGGTTGGGCAAGGGGCACATTAAGGAAGAGCTTTATGTACCTGGAAAAGGTGGTGGACAGGCTGAGCCAGCTTTCGGTACTCCACAGATGAAAACATAATTACTGATGCTGAGATATAGATGATTGATTACTCTTCCTGTAGAAGAGTCAGAACGGAGCAATAACCCAGAAGGCAAGTACGCTTCTATTGTATTGAAAGCATTCAAGTGTCTATTGAAGAGTTAACAGCAATAATAGAACGCTAAAGTAAAGAACTGCCAATAACTGAGGAAATAAACAGAACTGAGTTGTTATTCTGCCCTGATGTATTACACTTTTTAATGCCTGGATAACTAATGATGGGAACAATACAAAATATATATTTTACCTCCTATTTTTCTTTTCTTCTTTTTTTTTTTGTTTCATGTCTTCCCTGAAAACCTCATATGCATTTTTTTAGTTAGAAATGTCATTGTTTTGTTTTCTTTTTTCAGGTAGACAACTGTTGCTGTGTATGTTCTAAACAGTGTCCATGGAGGCATGTCTGTATAAAACTGCATGTAGTGAAGAACCAAGAAGGTGTACCACTTAACAAAAAGTTGTCATCCTAAGGGTACAAGGAGATCTTAGGCTTTTATTTAGGGTTGCCACCTTTTCAAATGCCTAAAGTGGGACATTTTTTGTAGAAACGTTATATTTTGCATGGCAAAAGATACCCATGGCCAATACAAAGGATATAACTTTACTTTTTGCCTAAATAAAAGCTTATTCTTGTAGCATTTAGTTGCTTATTCTGTTTATTATAACATTTAGGTGTTTCAGAGACAAAATAACTGTTTTATGCAAGCATTAAAAGAAATATAGGAAATATTTTTGTCCTAAAATCTCAGGCCATTTTTTCAATTTTTTTGCAGGACACAACTGCCCAAAGAGGGACTGTCCATCGCAAAGTGGGACAGGTGGTAACCCAATTTTATGTTGGGATTATATCAAGATCATTGATCACAGTGCCCTTTACACTACGTTTTTGTTTAACTTTACATTATTAATGTCATTATCTGCATGCTTTACAGTTTTGGCCAGCTGTCATAACTTCCATATCGGTTTTCACATAAGCCAAATGGGGAAGTATTTGGCTAATTCACCTCCACCAGTTAATCACGTGTGTGTGTGTGTGTGTGTGTGTGTGTGTGTGTGTGTGTAAAGTATAAGTGGATGGCAAACATTTCAAATGCTTGTACCGTCATTTTCCAACTCCTTGAACACAAAATAGTGCTGAATCGCAAAATGTAACCCCAACACCAGCAATAAAGATAAAACTTCTTTACCATACATCTTAATTAAAATGTGTTCTGCTGCCTTCCTATGGTCTGTCAGTATTTCTGAAAACAAAATCTTGACTTTATGCATCGAATTATCATGTATAGATTTGTTTAATTAACAGAGCTTTCTAAAACACACACGTCTAAGCTGTAAGCATTTTTAAACATATTTTTCGGATTTCCTGAAATTTTATGGGGCACAAATTTAAAGTATGTATTTCTCTGTAATTAGTTTCAGGCTTTCTGCATAATCGATAAAAAACTCGCACCCAGGGTTGTAAAAAGCAAATTATGCAGATCTTTCAAAACCACCACTGGAAGAACTTAAGACAAGGTATGTCAGTAACCCCATTGGAGTAATGGATTTACATTCAGGTTCCACGTGCACAGCCCAAACCCTTAACACGCCGCTACCGCGTGGCTAATATGAGCCGCCCTCAAAATTGTTGATTGGGCACACCTCTTTATTCACGATCTCTATGCAGTGATTGGGCAAACCCCTTTATTGATATACACACGCTGTAGGCTTTTCTGAATTTGCCATTGGAAAAGAGTTCATGCAAATTAGGAGGGCGTGCCAAACTGCTCGAAATCCAGCAGCCGGCAACGGGGCGGAGGTGAGCGCAGTCAAGTTGATTTGGGGATAAAAGCTGCTGTTGGGCACCCCAAATATGCTCCATAACTATTCAGCGCTCGTTAGGGTCCTAATTTTTGTCAATGCGAAAAATGACACAAACACTGAAAATCGGCAGCCGTGTTCCCCAGCTCGTGAAGTACTTCACTGATTTGAGTGCCGAGGTAATTTGCCCGCAAACGAAGAAGGTGGCACCGAAAACCCTGGCAGATATGCCAGGTCCAAGCACCTCTACTTTTATTTATGATCTGTTCTGCCGGAGAGGTCTGTCTAGGCTGCATGAGTTGCAGGTAAATAGAAGTTCTGTAGCTAATCCCTGACTATTTTTCGTGGTGCTGTTAACAGGGTATGATAGTTTATTATTCTAAAATGAATAATGTATTGAGGCTTTGTAGTGTTCTGTTTATTTATTTTGCAGAAAATGTAACGTCTTGTACATACGCTTAAAACTTAATTTTAGCTAGTACTGGTGGATAAATTAGTCTGATTGAAATGAAATCCACAGGTAGCATAATTTGCCATGCACACGTATCCCCTCTCAGAAATAAACGTTATCATGCGTTAAATTCAGCTGGTTATGATATTTCATAGGAATGGGATTTCAACCATTATTATCTCCAAAGAAAACGTGAAACATTTATGTATTAAACATAGATGTTCAGTAAAATGCAGTTATGGAGATCAGGGGATGCCTAATTCATAGGAAAACAACTCCACCCGTACACAATGGACGCAGTAGCAAGGTTAAGTCAATGTTAGAACATAATATACATTAAACTAATTAGAACTACTTACAATGGTTACAAAAACGATAAAAACTGAGGGCACAGTGGGATATTAACAGTGGATAGGTATGCTCGTGAACAGTTGGCAATAAAATGTTAGTACATTAGCATAAGATCAGTTAGAATAATTTCTGCATTGGTAATATATATATATATATATATATATATATATATATATATATATATATATATATGTGTGTGTGTGTGTGTGTGTGTGTGTGAGAGAGAGAGACTTTCTCCTTTTATGAATTTGTGTGTACAGTGTGGCTCTGAACTGTAAAAGTATGCAGGCATGCTTATATTTAAAAACAAATCTTGCTTAAACGTTTTGGATGATTGTTTTGGCCAAATGATCTTTTTTGAATGTTAGTCGATTGGGCCAAGTTAAAAATGGCTTGTTCCTTTGCATAATGTCCCTGCTATACTACTTTATAATAATATGTAACTGTAGACACTTGACATGCTAAGGAGTTCAGTAACATTACTACTGACCACTATAAATTTATACCGCCTAAAACGTGGTGAGTAAGAATAATATTGTAGGGCACTGCTGCCTTTAGCTACATTCTAAGGAACTAGCCACACCCTGTAAATTAGTAATATGCAACGAGAGATTATGCATTTATTCAGTGTCATGACTACCAGTGCTACATATATTATACTAGAAAGCTAAGGTCACACTTTGGGGATATGTTTTAACACCATAATGTATTTAGTTAGAGTTACATAGATGCAGGTAAGGGAGAGGTGGCATTCTCTATTTTGGCGAAATCCCTGCACCTGATTGGTTAGTACCCCATGACAAGAAGGCATGTACATGGAATATCTTGTGGAGAATACAATGTAGAAGACTAGGCCACTGATGACAGTTGTGTTTTCCAAGTAAGTAATTAGATGCATGCCTAGAGCTGTTGCAAGAGTTTATGCCAGCACTAAAGATATTCTGGATAGATAATTTGTCCAAGTGATTTAATGCACACAAGATGTCTGCAGAGAGTGTCATGTAAATGCAGCTGGCAGTGCTGGCAAATGCTCAGACAACAAGAACTAAGTGCCTACTCAGGCTCATCTATGAAATTGTGAGACATCTTGAAGATTTTTGAGAGGTTTAGCAACAGTTGCAAACTGGAAATTGTTGAACTATTAAAGAGGTTTGACAAGCTAGAGATTTGATTGTCAAGTGCAAACACAATATAATGTGAAAAGCATATAAAACAAAAAAAGCACTGTGCAGTAGAATATGTAGTGAATGCTTAGGCATGACCTGTAAGAGATGTCAAGAAAGCAAATAACGAGTATATTCCTCCTATTATAGTGGCGACTTGTGTGTCCATTTGTGCGCACGGATTCCTATCAGATGATCGAGTTTTCAGAAACTAGGAATTAATAGAGTTTCTGAAAACTCGAGCATCCCAAAAAATCTACCTTTTTATGTTTTTGCATGGAGGGGAGCTCCCCTGCGCACCCCACACCCTCCGAAAATGATGCATACCAACTCGGAGATGGCACTACAGTGAAGAAAAGGGTATGTTTCCCGATCCGCACTATATCACGATCTTCATTCAGAACCTTCCAATTTTCAAAAAACTCGATCATATATATATTTCTGAAAACTCGATCATCTGATAGGGACCCACACCACTGTCTAAATAGTGTCGATGTAACTGGTAAATGAAGAATGTTCTTTATGTTTGCTAAAATTTGCATGTATATGAGGAGAAGGGGGAGTTGGGTACACAGCTTCATGGTGTACTTGTACTCGGCAGGGGGTCCTCAAACCCCCAAGATGGATTTGCCAGTATCAGTCCTTCATTCCCACCCTCCCTTGCTGGTTCTTACAGTACCTAAGTCTCCTGGGAGATCAGAGTTACAGCCATGGCTTTATTCCTTTGTCCCACGCAGTATCGTTTTGTATTTCAGACTTATTTTCTATCCTGGAAATTCAGAGGTAAACCCCAGGCCAAACTTTACAGGATGGCGCAAAGTAAGATCGTCAAAGTTCTTTCTTTATCTAAACAGAAATTAACATATTTTATTTTTCCTTTTGATATTCCAAAACCAGTTGAAACCCAACACTGAACTCTTCAAATTAGTCATAAAGACAGTATAATGCTTTCCCACAAAAAAAGATGATTTTGCTGTGTCCTGGGAAGCTTATTTGTGCATCAGCCTATTTATTTTATTAGCAGTTTCTTTTGACGACAAAGCATTCCTGTGGGTGGGAATTAAAGGTGAGTCATCCTCATTTCCAGCATTACCAATATCCTTTTTAGCGATTGTTTCAATTATAGCCAGTTCTGCTCGTGATGCATTCAAAAGAAATTGATGCCAAAAAGACGTAAGTATTTAGAAAAAAAAGAATGTCAGCCTTGAGAAATGGCAGGCCTTTAAATTTAATTCACATCTTTTGTCAGGCATGGGAAATTATAGGTTTTAAACTGAATTCGCATATTTTTCATGAAATCAAGTATCAAAGTATGTAAATGTATATTTTGTGTATCAATTCTATATCTATCAATATATATATGTATATATATATATATATATATATATATACACATGTATGTGTCTGTGTATATATATATATATATATATATATATGTATATATATATATATATATATATATATATATATATATATATGTATATATATATACACACACATACAAACACGCGCGCATATTTATGTTAGTTGGGCATAAATCACTGAATCTACATTTTATTGCATTACAATTCACTGAAAACTTTTCATCAAAATGTAATTTCGCTGAAAAGTAAATTCATTGAAATTATTTACGTGAAAATACTTGAAAGTTACTGCTAACTTCTGACACACTTTGAATATTGTTGGCGTTATGGAAAGGTTTGTTCCTAAAGTAAGGTACAGGACTGGGAATAGGGGCATGGTTAGGGTTTATATACCTTAGTAAGGACAGGTAGAGGACATCCCTCTGCATATACGTGTGTGTGTGTGTGTGTGTGTGGGGGGGGGGGCTAATCAGTGACAGAATGATTCATTGAAACTGTGATATTCCGAAGTGATTCATCAAACATATAGTACATTGTAAGCACAAACCACCATAAACATAAAAAAGAGATGAAACAAGCCACACAGTATTGAACTCCATAAAACATCACCTAATCTAATGCTACAGTTACTCATCTGCCTTTCCTAAGTGATTTAAAAAGCATTTAATGCAAATTAAAAAATAAATGTGTACTGAACTTACACAGAGGGTCCCACTAATATACATATATATATATATATATATATATATATATATATATATATGTGTGTCAATAGTAACTGCAGCATTGCATAACAGTGAACAAAGTGAAGATCAACATCAAACAGTTGTAGTGATGAAATAAGTAAACTACAACACAAACTTACATACAAATTCCAGTGGAAAATGTTCTCTTTAGATATGTTCAAGAGAATGTGTTTCAGTGAAATAAAGTATTGGCATATATGTGTAGGTGTGTGTGTGTGTCTGTCAATATGGTTCCTATTAGAATCACGAACGCTTGAAATTTTGAATGGCATATGGTCGACACCATATGATCGAAATTTTAAGAGTTCGATCGAAGGGTAAACATAACGGCGCCATTCGGTGCAGAATGGGAGAATTTCCCTTTTCTGCACTGAAGTGCGATCTCGGAGTTGGTATATTAAAGTATGGGGGATGGCGGGTGCACCGTTAAGGTAATTTTTTTTTTATTATATATTTGAACTTTTAAACTTTCATCATGTGTTGTCGAACCGATGGAATTCGAAGTTTAGAAAGTTCGAATATATAATATAGACCCTGTAAATATAAGTGTGTGTGTGTGTGTGGTGTAGATATGTGTTTATATAGACAAACACATATATTTATGATACATACATGCATATTCATGTTCATGCACAAGCATGTAGTAGCAGTTTCTTTTATTGAATGTGTATTTTGTTCACCTGTGAATGCTGACTTTTTCATCAGTTAACAGTTTACCAAACTTGGACTTTGATATATATATATATATATATATATATATATATATATATATATCTATATCTATATCTCCGTCTCTCTCTCTATATATATATATATACATGTCAGGAGTGTGGAGGGAACAGGGGAGGTTGAGCCCCTGTAAAAACAGGCAAAGATTTCTCATTAATTTAATGCACATTCAGCTGTATATGTATTCAGTGGAGCATGCTCAGCAGAGTGACTGTTGGCAGTAGTGTACTTCAGCTGCTGCTAATACCCCACACACACCTGTGTGTGTGTATATACACACACACACACACACACACACAGATATAGGGGTCTACTTCAAGGGATCAAAATTTCACAACTTTGAACCTCTTATCAGTGAACATCAGATGATTGAAGCTGTGAAATATTGAACATTGTGAATGGAGATTGTTGTACAGTATGGAACGGGAAATTTACTGTTCTGTTCACTGTAGTGTGATGTCAGAGTTGGTATATTTAAGTGGCAAGGGGGTGTGGGGCGTGCAGGGGTGTTTTGCCCCCTGCAAAAACAAGAAAGAAGACATCATCTAGTCTTTGATGATCAGAAGTTTGATGTGAAATTTTGATCCTTTGAAGTAGATACACACACACACACCCACACACGTATATATATATATATGTGTGTGTGTGTGTGTGTGTGTGTGTGTGTGTGTATGTATAATACTTTGTTGAACAAGCACATTGTCAGATCCAAAAGCACCGAACGAGTTACAGTGATTCCCAAACCAGCATAACTCTCTTTCTAATGTCACCACAAGCCCAGGGGATGGAGTGGGGGAAGCCCTCCTTCCCCAGTGCATGTTGTCAAAGAGCTGTAATTGTTGAGTTGGGTTCCAAGGTAATTTCTGTGAGAGTAAATGTCTGTATAGACACAGACACACATGCACAGTTGTGCACGTATAATTTTGTGTGTAGATATAGAACACATACCTTTGCACACTATTATATGCATATTGTACATTATGGAGGATCGACATGACTTTTATGACTGATGGAGAGGGGCATTGCATTGGTTTTAGAGGAATTAAGTTGAGAGTACCGATTACTTTATCCAAGATTCATACTTGAGAAACTTGTCCGTAGACATTTTGTGACATATGTAGTGTTATTTGACAAGTAGTGTGTAGAATCATCAATATACTGTAGTAGCACAGAATGTAGCCATATACATCACTTACAACAACTGTAAACTGTACGGCTCTGAGAAGTCATCCCTGTACCATGCGTTTGATCCAGCTGCTGTGCTAGGAAGAAGACCCCTTGTTCCTTGAAGTCTCATCCTTAAGTCTGGTACGTGTTAGTTCATAGCGTGTTTGAAGTTGCACAGATTCCTTTCAAAGTCTATTACATTGCTTTGTTAAATGTATAATTCCATTTGTAATCTCAGATAAGTGTTTGTTGTTGTCCTTCACCATCTGATAAAAGTTATGCCATTAAGCACTGGTATACAGATTTGGTTAATCAAGCTGTAAGATCAGCAGATGCATCCAGTGATTTGCATAAGAAAAACATAGGTGAGGGGGGAGGGTTCTTTGTTTTTGGACCAGCATGTGAATATTGGTAGGGGATCATTAAAGATATCCAGCAGACTTCCTGCAGAAGAGATGTTATGGAGGTAAGAAAAGAGTATGCACTCCAGTATGCTTTCCTTTTTCGTGACCTTATCAATTGTAGAGGTAATTGAGATGAGTTGAACAAGTCCAGATAATTGTAGAACTGGGTATACATACTCATCTGTGACTAACTTCAACTCTGCTTTGAAAGACCTAGGATTAGCAGTCTTGTATTAATCTTATTAGTTAGCCAGGAGAGGGTATCTTTTGTTTCTCTGGAAAGTCTGGATATATGTGTACATCAGCAGTGGTCAAATTCTTTTAATCCTAACAAAGTTGGGAATTGCTTCTTTTATTGTTGAATCAGGCAGTAATTGTGGGAAGACGTATGCTAATAGGCAATACGATACAATGATTACCACTCCATGAGCTCTTTAGTGTTTTGATTCATTCTTGACCTTTGATTTGCTTATGTAGGGGTGCAGGTAAGTTTTAGTAAATGCTAGAACATCAGGCTCTTAAGGCTATGTCTCACTATGCAAAAGAGCAGTGTTATCACAAAAACTACACATTGTTAAGCATACTGAGACCAGCTGCTTCTGCTTAGATAGGTTGAAGTGGTGCACTTAAATTGACATTGTCAGCTGTTTATTCTGGGTTTAGGATTAGCTATAACCACAAACGAGGAGGGAGAGAGAACACGGTTACTGTTAATTCTGTCTGAACCATGTTTGTTTTTATTGTTTAGATGGAGGGACGAGCAAAATACGGTCCCATGTGGAAGGCAAGTTTTGGTCCCATTTTGACAGTACATGTGGCGGAGCCAGAGCTAATTGAGCAAGTCCTTAGACAGGAAGGAAAGCACCCAATCAGATCCGACTTGTCCTCTTGGAAAGATTACCGGCAGTGCAGAGGGCATGCCTATGGCCTTCTTACAGCGTGAGTACACATTGCTTTTTCTGTGTAGCATCTCTAACTAGGAACTTTGTTTCTTGTATTTGTCTTGTAGAAGGATTGTACTGCAGTGTTTCCAAAAAAATTGTGTAGTGCTCACTATTCATGTTACATTTGGAAGTTGGGCCATGTGACAGAACTTCAGCATGTCTGTTTTAACATCTGAGCCCTGTGACATTTTAATTCAGGTTGTGAGAGACTGAAGCATCAAACACAGAACTTCAAGGAAATAGAGTAACCAGCACCCATGAGTTGCCATTTAAAGTTCCAGGATAATCATATCACAGTTTTGAAACAGAGTTAAAATGTGAAGAATTAGGTGCCCATATAACTGGAAACTTGCTTGTATTTTGATAGTTTATTGTTTGAAATGTTGTCTTTACCGGTTTGTGTAGAATATGCTGGCACAGTTTACATTTGTTCAGGAATCAGGACTAATGTCTAACTGATGCGTACAGAGGTATGTTTTTCAGAGGCATTGATGATCCCATTAAACTGTGACATGTCTGGCTCAAATGTGGATGTTTACAGATATTAATAGAATTATTGTTGTAGCATTTGAATAGTCAGATGGATTTTAAATGTGGCAAAAACAAAAAACTCAGGGCCAGATTTATTAATGCTTCCACTAAGTGTGCACTAAATGTTAACCATTCTGAATGAACAGACAGCACAAGCAGAACTCCCACCTTCCTCCACCTAAGTTTAGTTTTTCTACTGATTTTCTTGCAACTTTAAATATCAAGGGGAATTCATAAAGGTTACCACAATATGTAGACTACAACTTCACTTAACCTTATCTTTCTGAGTGAGTAGACAGCACAAAAAATGTGGAATTGATGTTCTTGAATACAGATCATATACACTTAGTGGGCACTTAGTGTAAAATGAGTGCAGGTATTTATGAATCCGGGCCAAAATGTATGCAGTGATAACCACATAAAAGTATTGAACATCATTCTTTTCCATGCTCTGCCTTTATTACTACATAATTGTTTTGTAGCATCAGAAACTTTAGCTTTAGTTGCCAAAAAAGTGGGCTGCAAGTGTTCAGTGTTATCATACACTGTGACGTGTAGAAAAATTAAACAAGCTAAACGCTTGTAAGAGTTTCCTTTATACTGTCACTGTTTAGTATCAGTTGCACAGAGTTTTTATATTTACTGTTTATGAAACTCATTTTATTCACGGTTCTGTACCTAGAATATTTCTTTAAATTTTGTACATAGTTGTATTAAAATTATAATGGTAATGTTGTATGGCAAAAGTTATATTTAACTTCACTGGTATCATTGTGCAGATTTCAGCTTTATTTCATTGTTTTTGTATGACTTGTACACTTTTGGATGCAGTCATGCAGCAGGAACCACAGAATGTATTTACCGTCTGGAGCAGCAATTTGCCAGCGTGTCACATCATAGTAAATGCGTACCACCTTTTGTTTGTCTATGCTATCTAAGCTGTGTAAAAGAATTGTTCAGCATCAACAGTTGGTAGGTGCTCATGTACGGTTACAGTAGCAGCTATCACATAGGGGAAAAACAGCAGAGGTTGCATGCACTCACGTATTATGTTATATTATATTATATTACATTTCTGTCTGGAATTCATAAAGCATGCTTTTTCCATTGTTTAAGGTTATTCTGCACTGTACAGTTGTGCTGTTTACTGTTCAGTATAGCTTCATGTCAGACAGAGTGCTGTAACATAACAGAATATCCAGTAAGTTACACTAACTCCATGGAATCACTATGCTGAATTGCCAAGTTACACCCTAGTGCTGTTTGCAATCAGTTTGCAATTCTTGCAAATCAGCTCGTTCTACAGTTTAGTAGCATACCAGTGAGTCACCACTGGGTCTATATTGCAACCACAAAAAGTCAGTTCAGCGAACAGCATTTTACATGAAAAATGTCATTCAGCGAACTGTTATAATGAGATCTCGGTACAGTGAAGATCGGAAAATTTGCCCTTTCCTCACTGTAGTGTGAGCTCGTAGTTGGCATATATAATTAGCGGGGGGCATAGGGGGCTGTGCTCCCCACAAGAGCAAGTTCAATGAATGTTATTTTCAATGTAAAAGCCGTTTGCTGAACTGACTTTTCGTGGTGTAATATACACCCGTCACCACTGTAGTGTGTGTGTCTTGTGCAGTGTGAAGCAGTCCAGCTGAATGCTTTGTCAGCTGCAAAAATGCTGAAAAGGGGTCAAGAGACATAACAGGCTCCCGTATATGCAGATTTCCTGACCAGAGATGTGCTGCATCTGTCATCCTGAAGGAGATGGACTGCTCTGCTGCTTGGGCCATTGCACCTTACTTGGTGAAAAAAATGTGCATATCTAACCCCAGCATAGCACAACTCCATTTCTTTGTATGTTATGAGCGTGTACACAACAGCACAGCACAACCCCTAGCTTTTATGTATTTTGAGTGTGCACAGTACAGGACAACCCAGCCCCATTCTTTTGTGTATCCTGAATGTGTACAGTGTAAAACTAAAACAACCCTATTTTTGTGATTCCTGAATGTACAGAATTTATACCTTATTCTTTGTGTATGCTGAGTGTGTATACTATAGCATAACACAGCCCCTACACTTTTTGTATTCTGACTGTGTGTGCCGCAGCACAACCCTTATCTTTTGTGTATCCTGAGTTTCTACACAACAGCACAATGGAATGCTCATTAGCTTTCTGTTGAACTGACAGTGATACAGGGAATAGGGTACAAGTTCCAAGAAATACAGCTTTACAGAGTCATCCTTTAGCATGCAGTAAGGTATAATATTCCTTAATATACCATTTAAAAAATGTTATGCCACTCTGACATGGATAATATGTGCTTTAATTTGATTCTCATGTAGGGACATAGGAAAGCTCAGATAAGATAAACACTGGCATTATAGCAGTTGTAAGACTTGACCTATCTTTCTTTAGGCTTTCAGCTTCCTGTATTCAAACCAACATACTCCATCACATTTATCATTAGGTACTCAGTTGTTGCTTTGTAGGTCGTCTAGAAATACCGTTCTTTAATTGTGATTATATTTTATATCATTTACACTTGTAGTTGTAACTCTTTTTACTAGAATATTCTTGCTGAAAAGAGCCAAGCTGTGATGTAAGGGCATTGGTTCAGACTTCTATTACCTGGCTGCAGGTGTGGATGAATAGGTAGTGATTCAGGCAGTGCCATTTGCAGTGTCAGCTTTTTATTCTATGCAGATGCTCTTGTAGCTGGGGGTGCAGGTGCTGATGCAAGAACATGCACTTAATCGCCCCATTCGCTGCATACTTCACTGCACAGCATACAATATAAATGAGCGACCCTGAGAATAGTCCTGAGGCTGATGTTAGTTGGACACGGTACTGGTATTAAGCTCTATTTTTAAGAAATATAAAGTTCTTTTTGTTTCCTTTAAGGCTGTTTTTTTTCTGTGCTCACCATGGCCTAAGTTATTAAAGAACTGACATGGGCTCTAGCAGAGACAAGAAAGGGCATGCCAAGTACCTGTTCATTACCTGCAAAGGGAACACCTTATCTGCTCTGGGGCATAAATGCAGTTCCTGGAAATCAAAGTGTGAGAAATAATGCCACTTGCCACAGCCATTATAACACATCCTGCTGTGCTAAGCCAGCCAAACAAATCAAGCTTCTTGTAGTCATACCTGGCTTATGTCACAAGCATGAAGAACTGCTGTAATGTATGCTGTTGCAAAATCCATTTCCACTTATTCTCTTCCACACATTATAAAAACAGCTTCTTACATCATTCTGACAGGATAAGTAGCTGCCACCAGGTACCACTGCTTAAAAGTAAAATCATTTCACTTATTTATTTTTGTTTATTTTTTTGCATATTTGTCATAGTGTTTTATATCTTTGTATTATGTAACATTATCCACATTATGTGATACTGTTTATTGTATAATGTAGTAAATTAGCATTATAAATTTTATATTGCATAGATTACAGTGCTTCCTTCTTTTGTATTTGAATATTATAATATTTCAGTATATTAAGGTGTGCAGTATAATTTGGTGCAAAATGGACTCTATCATTTTTTATCATTTGTTTTCCTAAATATTTTCTGTTTTGAATAAATTATTTTTTTCAACGTTTCTTTTTTAATGACCATTTAATTAGTGCATGCTTTATTTTTGTTGTATGTGAATAGAAACTGTTCTCTGTTTTCACTGGTATATGATAACTTTATTTAACATTAAAAGATGTGAAATGAGGTTGATAAAATGAACACTTTTTGAAGAAGAATAATGCTAAACTAGTATGTCCCAGATTAGCAGCTTAGCACTTCTGTTTTCATCTGATATTCTGTAAATACTGAAAGGCACTGTTTGTGAAGTCGTTATCATTAGGTACTCAGTTGTTGCTTTGTAGGTCGTCTAGAAATACCGTTCTTTAATTGTGATTATATTTTATATCATTTACACTTGTAGTTGTAACTCTTTTTACTAGAATATTCTTGCTGAAAAGAGCCAAGCTGTGATGTAAGGGCATTGGTTCAGACTTCTATTACCTGGCTGCAGGTGTGGATGAATAGGTAGTGATTCAGGCAGTGCCATTTGCAGTGTCAGCTTTTTATTCTATGCAGATGCTCTTGTAGCTGGGGGTGCAGGTGCTGATGCAAGAACATGCACTTAATCGCCCCATTCGCTGCATAATTCACTGCACAGCATACAATATAAATGAGCGACCCTGAGAATAGTCCTGAGGCTGATGTTAGTTGGACACGGTACTGGTATTAAGGTCTATTTTTAAGAAATATAAAGTTCTTTTTGTTTCCTTTAAGGCTGTTTTTTTTCTGTGCTCACCATGGCCTAAGTTATTAAAGAACTGACATGGGCTCTAGCAGAGACAAGAAAGGGCATGCCAAGTACCTGTTCATTACCTGCAAAGGGAACACCTTATCTGCTCTGGGGCATAAATGCAGTTCCTGGAAATCAAAGTGTGAGAAATAATGCCACTTGCCACAGCCATTATAACACATCCTGCTGTGCTAAGCCAGCCAAACAAATCAAGCTTCTTGTAGTCATACCTGGCTTATGTCACAAGCATGAAGAACTGCTGTAATGTATGCTGTTGCAAAATCCATTTCCACTTATTCTCTTCCACACATTATAAAAACAGCTTCTTACATCATTCTGACAGGATAAGTAGCTGCCACCAGGTACCACTGCTTAAAAGTAAAATCATTTCACTTATTTATTTTTGTTTATTTTTTTGCATATTTGTCATAGTGTTTTATATCTTTGTATTATGTAACATTATCCACATTATGTGATACTGTTTATTGTATAATGTAGTAAATTAGCATTATAAATTTTATATTGCATAGATTACAGTGCTTCCTTCTTTTGTATTTGAATATTATAATATTTCAGTATATTAAGGTGTGCAGTATAATTTGGTGCAAAATGGACTCTATCATTTTTTATCATTTGTTTTCCTAAATATTTTCTGTTTTGAATAAATTATTTTTTTCAACGTTTCTTTTTTAATGACCATTTAATTAGTGCATGCTTTATTTTTGTTGTATGTGAATAGAAACTGTTCTCTGTTTTCACTGGTATATGATAACTTTATTTAACATTAAAAGATGTGAAATGAGGTTGATAAAATGAACACTTTTTGAAGAAGAATAATGCTAAACTAGTATGTCCCATATCAGCAGCTTAGCACTTCTGTTTTCATCTGATATTCTGTAAATACTGAAAGGCACTGTTTGTGAAGTCTATGTTTATTTTAAACCAAGATAAACAAGAAAGCGCAAAGTAACTGAATAATCCAAAAGGTTGTGGAAATACTGGAAGTCTTTTGGTGAAACACAGTTTTATTGATTCACTTCACATAAAGAACGCTGACAACACGGCACTTCACATAAAGAACGCTGACAACACGGCACTTCACATAAAGAACGCTGACAACACGGCACTTCACATAAAGAACGCTGACAACAGGGCACTTCACATAAAGTGCTCTTAACATATGGGAAGAACAGCGTTAATGCTTTTGCTTGATGTGGATGTTATTTTATACTTGTTCCAGTTCGTTATTTCTGTGTTGTCAGCGTTCTTTATGTGACGTGAATCAATAAAACTGTGTTTCACCAAAAGACTTCCAGTATTTCCACAACCTTTTGGATTATTATGTTTATTTTAAATTACCTTTGGACACAAAACAGTGAATATTTTAAATTACCTTTGGACACAAAACAGTGAAGATGCGCATCATTGCACATACCTGGCCTTCTAGAAGTTTCACTTTCATCATAAGTACAAGAGCAAGTCAGGGTAGTGAGATGGTACAGAGGACATCCATGTGTAGTAGGAGCTAGCATTACTGGAGTCACTCGTTTCCAGAAGTTATTGTACAGGCTTCACAGATGACATATTTTACAATTTAGAAAAGGGAACAGGACTCAAGTGCTGAATTGTTGATGCTACTTTAATATTGTTTCCTTTTAAGCTAAATGGAAATCCATAACATAGGACAAGTTAAGCTTAGTGGTGGGTTATAATGGTGTTAGGAAGCACTTAGTCAAAGAGCAGGTGGTGTATATGATTATGACATGTTAATATGCATACTTGACATTGCTGCCTGTGATTCTTTCAGTGAAGGAGAGGAGTGGCAGAATATTCGGAGCATATTGGGAAAGCACATGCTGAAGCCAAAAGAAGTGGAAGCATACACTGACGTTCTGAATAATGTTGTAACAGACTGCATCAAGAAACTCAAATATCAGAGGAGCAGAAATGGTGGCATGCTGATAAAGGATATTGCAGATGAATTCTACAAATTTGGACTGGAAGGTGAGTCAGATTATTTCACTTCTAGCCTTAATGCTCGAACCATATTGGTCCCCTTTACTGGCATACATGCACACATACCAAACAGTTATCACTTGTTTTTTTTTTTTTCCTACACCTCATTGAGTTCAAACTGAATCCGCTTCCATCTGACTGAGTTCGACTTATCAGTGCTGAAGTATCCAGTTAATGTTTTCTGTAGAAAATCACTGTTGGTGTAGTTTCTGTATATGCAGAGATTCAGTTGTTTTCACAGATTACAATTTTCTTTATGGTCAGTGCAACTAAGAAGATGGTATATATATGTTTGGGGTTTTGGCGCTCATGAGGGATGCAGGGGTCTTGCACCCCTACAAAAAATGCTTGCACTAAATTTTTCTTCAGATTGAATTCCTGACAAGTTGGTTTTTCACAGAGTTGTAACTCGATAAACCATATTGAGATTCTTTTCTATTTTGTTATTAGAAGACATATTGGGGTTCCAGGTTTTTGCTTTTGTCTTTCATACAATAACTAACACTGTATGTTTTGTAGCATAAGCACGGTTTGTTCAGTTTTTGTGGGCTGCTGTCCCTGGTAGTCTCTGCCTGTAGTTTATTGTAAGAAAAAGTTATTATTTTAGTTTGCAATACTTTATACATAGAAAGGATTAAAGGACAAGTTTGTGCAATTAAGGTCATACAAAACTAGGGTCAGATTCATTAACACCTACACTAAGTGTATGCAATCTGTATTCAAGAACATCACTACCACATGTTTTGTGTTTTCTTGTCACTCAGAAAGATTAAACTAAGTGTATATGTAGCCTATACTTTGTGGTAACCTTTATGAATCCCCCTCACTACTTAAGGCTGCAAGAAAATCAATAGGAAAAAAGAAATTAAGAGGAAGACGGTGTGAGTTATGCTTGTATTGTCTGTTCACTCAGAAAGATGTACACTCAGTGTAAGTGTTATCGAATCCCATGGTATGCCTTTTATACAGAGCATGTTGGTTTAATTTCAAATCTGCATCTGAAAGCATATTTTACAATGATGACGGCTTTGTGACTGGATATTTTTATAGTACTGCAAATATCATATTTTGTTAAGTCTCTGCAGTTGTGGCTGTACTAGATAAGTGGAGTACAGTATACTTATTATTCATTCAGTTTGGAAAGTATATTTGTTAGTAAGCTGGGTGATTTAAGTATTGTGAATTATTTGTGGAGAAGTAACAATGACAAAATAAACAGGGCAGCAATTCCATTTCTTTTGTAAGCAGTACTCATTAGTGGGTGTGAGTCTGTCTGAAGTTGGATCTATTTTTTTTTATTTAAGTTATTTGACTAACTCACTTTTTTGTGACTTGTGGTTGATTAATTTGAGCTTCATAAAACATGCCATGACATTCTGTAAATGTAATGGGCATTGTTCAATGCTTTGTTTCTCTTAACATTTTACAGGAATATCAGCTGTACTTTTTGAGGCCCGTCTTGGCTGTCTGGAGCCTAATGTACCTAAGGAGACAGAGATGTTCATCCAGTCCATTAATACCATGTTTGTCATGACATTGCTCACCATGGCGATGCCAAAGTTCCTTCACCGCATATTCAAGAAGCCGTGGCAGAAGTTTTGTGAATGCTGGGATTACATGTTTGAGTTTGGTAGGTTTGACTTTTGAAATCATGAACAGAATGCTTTATAACAGTGCTGGTTAATCACTTAATGCATGTTCTGCTTATTAGTGTATCAAACGTATCTATTCCTGATAGGTGATGCGTAGGTATGAACCTTTCACCTGTTGATATGTACTGCTGAGATCCAGCCACTGGAAGCTCTGTAGTGCTGTTTGTCTGATGACACTATGCTATAAATACAGTATCTTTTGAGAGTTAGAGTTTACCTTCTTATTCTGGAACCGTACTTGTATTATCACATTTCTATAGATGGTGATGTGTTTAGAGTGCAGTGCACTATCACTTCTCTTTGATGGGGGTCTCCTTGGATAGACAAGAATTATTATTAGGTTGACCCTGGTTTACTATGCTGAATTTCAGATATACTGCCACCTCGCTATTACTTTTGCTATATCTGCATTCTGTAGTGTTATACTGTTGCATAGTGTTTTTGTTGTTCCTGCACATTGTATTGTTACATATTATTGTATTGTGTTTTTGCTGGACTTGCACACTGTACTGTTGTATTGTGTTTTTACTGGTCCTGCACACTGTACTATTATATTATTGTCTTGTGATTAATTGTACCTGCATACTGTGCTGTTATATTGTTGTATTGTGTTTTTGTCCTACCTGCACTCTGTAGTGTTATATTGTTGTATTGTTTTTGCTGTACCTACACACTGTACTGGTACATTGTTATATTGTGTTTTTGATGTACCTGCACTCTGTACTGTCATGTTTTTGTATTGTGTTTGTGCTGAACCTACACATTGCACTGTTAAATTGTTGTATTGTGTTTGCGCTGTACCTGCACACTGTACTGTTATATTGTTGTACTGTGTTTGCACTGTAATTGCACACTGTACTGTTATATTATTGTGTTGTGTTTGTGCTGTACCCGCACACTGTATTGTTATATTGTTATATTGTCTTTTTGATGTACCTGAACTCTGTACTGTTATGTTTTGTATTGTGTTTGTGCTTTACCTGCACATTGTACTGTTATATTATTGTCTTGTGATTAGTCGTACCTGCACACTGTGCTGTTTTTGTTGTATCTACATACTGTACTGTTATATTGTGTTTGTTTTTACTGTACCTGCACACTGCACTGTTATATTGTTGTATTGTGTTTGCGCTGTACTTGCATACTGTACTGTTATGTTGTTGTGTTGTGTTTGTGCTGTACTTTCACACTGTACTGTTATATTGTGTTTTTGATGTACCTGCACTCTGTACTGTTATGTTTTGTATTGTGTTTGTGCTGTACCTGCACACTGTACTGTTATATTGTTGTATTGTATTTGTGCTGTACCTACACACAGTACTGTTATATTGTTGTATTTGTTTTTACTGTACCTGCACACTGTACTGTTATATTGCTGTATTGTGTTTTTGTTGTATCTGTACACTGTATTGTTATGTTGTTATATTATTGGAAAAAAGACAATCCTATGAAGCTTATTAGAATGAATCTAGCATACTGTCCCCCACATAGGTATACCTCATATATGATTAGAGTTTGATATAACATACTACATATTTTCAGATAATCTGCTGAATTGTTTACATAGTGAACTGAAAATGTAAATGCCTAGCTTCAAATCATGTTATTCTGTTTTTTTTTCTGTTTCTTTTAGCTAAAGTTCACATTGATAAAAGGATGGCAGAGACAGCTGAAAAGATTGCAAAAGGAGAACTGATTGAAGGGAAGTATCTTACCTATTTCCTGGCCCGGGAAAATCTGTCTATGAAGACAATCTATGGGAATGTTACTGAACTTCTTCTGGCTGGAGTAGACACGGTATGTTTTTTTTAATCTGTAGTCTTACTTTGTTTTACCAAGCTACCGTCAAACCCTCCTGATGTACCTTAAATCACCGTCCACTACACTTCTGCACATGCGTTTAAGGTATGATCATGTATTACAGACAGTGGCCCCCATCTGATGCTGTTGCTGTGACAGGGTTATACAAGATGGTCACCATTCTTGACCACTGGATTCCTTCCTGTCCCAAGTTATTTTTGAGACTTGCACATCATACTTGTTTTAATGTTATGCATGTTGAATCTAGTTTTGCTGGGTGTACCAGGCTAATTTGTAGCTCAACATTCTATCCTTGGAGCTATAATATTGCACGTCACAGTATAATAATTGAAAATCCTATGTATCAGCTTACTTACTAAGTTCTAGAAAGTTCTTAAGATTGTAATGTTTTCTTTAGAGTTTCCCAACTCTGTGTTGGCATGATATAATATATATCCATTTCTTGTGGGTTTATTATGAATTTTTTTTTCATGTCCCATCAGTGTAGTCATTAGACTGTCATCCACATGCTTTGGCAACCTATATTTTTCTCTTTTTATCAGTTCTTGTGTTTTATTAAATACATTTTACCAGTAATGGGTGATTGCCTTTGTACATGGAAATGCTTGTCTGTATAAAAGCATGTTTGTCATCCCTCAGAATTACCTCATGTCCTGTTTACTTTCTCCAGATTTCAAGTACTATGTCATGGACACTGTATGAACTGGCCCAACATCCTGAAGTACAAACAGCACTATATCAGGAAGTTACAAGTGTTGTCAGTTCTGGAAAAATTCCCTCAGCAGCTGATGTTGCCAGAATGCCACTGATGAAAGCTGTGGTAAAGGAAGTGCTCAGGTAAGGAATATGTCAAAACCATGAGGTGATTAGTTAGATTAAGTCATGCTATGGAAGAGCAGAGTGTTTTAATTAATTAATAATTAATTAATTAACTGGTTATTTAATAATTAACTCATTGAGTAACCAATTAGCCTGTACTGGAGTCAATGACACGTGGCATTTGTACCAGGTAAGGAAAGTTTGCCCATGATTCTGGGAATATTTTCCTGCTATTCTGTTAAGTGCCATAACATCCTTAACAAATACCTGAACTACTATGTCAGGAAGAGAGGACTTCAGTTTGATGTTTCAGTTGAAAAATGTCCCATTTAGAATTCAGTGCCCCTCATGATACATTATATCGTCACTGTTGTAAAATGAATCCAAATAAATTGTATGGGGATACAATCCACAACTATCTTTCTTCCTGCCATCAACAGAAGCATACTACCTGTGGATTACTGGTACTGCTAGTCAATGACACACTGCTATAATGCTCTATATTGTGTCTTTTATTTGCGGTCTCCCATGGCATTTTGTATTTCAGAAGATAAAAAGTGTTGTTCCTTCAGTTCATGAGTTAATGAAGAATACTGAGGGGGTATGTACTGTCAAGTATAAGGAACAACAGATAGTGTGAGCTGCAGAATAAAAGAGTTTACTGTTTCTGATTAAAATATATACAAATTTTGTCCATTAATATTCAAAAACAAGCACACTGATTGGCCAGCCCAACCAGCGTGCCTATTGTAAATCCGAGAATATACTAACGGAAAAAGGACTGGTCATCCAGATTTTTCACATTAGTATATGTCGTATTTTTTTTTTTTTACTTTTCTTTCCTTTTTGCACAAAAAAAAGAAAACGGAAGACCTGAAATGAACAAGGGAGATGGTGCAGACAAAAATAAGAGGATGATCAGGTACATTCCTGATTATCCTTTTATTTTGTCTGTCCTGGCTCTCACGAACTTAAAAAGTCTCACTATTTCTTTTTTATTTTCTAGTAAAAAAAAAAACAACGGAGATCTTCCTTTCTCCGTTGCTACCTCTGCACAGCACTGATGCACTGTGTAAGTATGGGAACACAAGTCCCATAATCATGCGCAGTGCATCAGAAAAATGTAGATGATCTTTTACAGCTTTGGAGACCTAGCGCCACAAGGGCATCAGCAGGTTAAAGATGTTACAGAGAGGTAATGGAGCTGGTAAAGGAGGAGCCCCAAAAGTCCAGCACAAATATGTAGCATTCTTTGGGAATGTAGTATAGGCACTCTCAAGGAAGGGGGAGGGGATGTGATTCAAACGTTTGCATATCTCAGGTGAATAACTGATCTGAAAGACCTATATTTATCATATAAAACAGATAGGTATTTGCAGGGCAACCCAGTGTGAGGCAGAAGACAGATAATTTGGGGTTAAAAAGAGATAATATATTAGCTTGGATGCATAATGTACCATCACCATTTACCACTATTTATTTTATGAATTCTTTTGTTCCTTCTGGTTTTAAGGTGAGAAATATACAGCTAAACACTCAGTTTATTTTCTGTTACAGATTGTATCCAGTAATTCCTGGCAATGCACGTGTTGTTGCTGACCGAGATATTGAAGTGGGTGGATACGTCATTCCCAAACAGGTAATCCTGGCAGGCTGACACTTGTAATTACTGCAATTGTGACATAGGCATCTTCATTCTTTCTTTCTATTATTTATTCATATCTAATTTCATGTGTGGAATATTGGGATGGGGTCAGAAAGGTGAAGGCCCAGTTTTCTTCATATAGAAATAGATGGAATCATAATAAGCATAGCACCCCAGTAATTATGGTTTTGTTGCACAATAAAACAGTACTTGCAATGACCACCACAAGTTTATTTGGGTTTTATAACAACTTCATTTAACTTGAATGAAGTTTGTTTACTGTTCTTGAGATTACAGAGACTGCAATTCAGAACTCAGGAGTACGCAGCACATAGCAGACTTCTGTGTGAGTTGCTGGACTCATGTGAATGCTGTATGTTTTGGAAATTTGCATGTTTGCCTTTTGAGGGGTGAGATAGGGTTAAACCTTCAAGCCCTGCAATGTGGTGAGGCCTGGATCCCACCTCACTGGAGGGGCATTACTGAGGAAGGTAACAGATGAGCTATGTGGCTATTTGGTGGGAGCCATGGCTGCAACATATTAGTAGAAAAGAGACTGAGGTGAAAGGTCTGGTGTCTGTCTTATATCATGACATACAGCAATTGGAAGGTCATCCATCCTTACAGGTAAATGGCATTGCTACTTCTGTATTACATTGGTGTGTCAGGTAAGGTGAAACTGACATCCAGTCATAGGAGGGAAAATGTAACATGTTTAGATTTGTTTTGCTGTGTATAATAGTGATATTTGTGAGGATTCTCATTTACGTGCATTATTTGCTTGAATTATCATTTTGTGGTTGTTAAAAACTGGAGGTAATATGATGCAGCAAAGAGCATTTCCTCCAGAGAATGACATCATCAGACTGAGAATAATGAAACCTGGTGTTCATTAGATTCACCAAACATTCTGGGAGTTTTGCTGTACATAATTTGTGTGCAGTAAGTCCCACCAGTCTCCAAGTTATTACCTTTAGGGGGGGGGGGGGGTAAATGCATGCTTTGGAGACACTCATTCTTAAATAAAATGATTTTTCTAGTGAAGCCCAACATTGTTGTTAAACTGGTAAAATGCTAGCTAATCCAGTTATAGAGCTGATGCACTGTTAAAATGAGTTGCTGATTCTGGAAGTAACTGATAGAATCTCACTCTTTGAGACATAACTGTATATTAAAACAAAATACTGCGTATTCATATGAGCTGTGCTTTTTTGTACGTGTGCTGTATCTAGCCTGACAAAACTTTAACAACATAGAAATTGGATGCTATTTCCAGTAGAAGTACCTTTATTGCATTCAAGACAAGAGCTTATTTAGTAAGCTGACGGTACATATGGTATTTTACACCTTTTTGCAACTTATTTAATCTTTAGTGCTTTAAGTAAACTGTCATATTAGGAAGTCTAAGATTTGAGAGTTTATATGTTCGTTTCTTATGAGCCACAATCCCCCCTAAAAAACACTGGATGCTCATGGGATAGCTGCAGATTTTTCTAGCATTGTTCCACACTGATGTTACAAGTATGGAATCCAGTTCTAAGAGTTAGCCAACATTTATCCTAACCAACTGTAATGATTTTTGACTACTGAGTTTGGAAAGAAACAGATGGTATCTCAATATTCCTCATACATTTATGAGCATGTCCTTTGGTAGCATCTCAGATAAACCCTAAACAGTGGAGTATATGGAATTAAAGTTGGGGATTGGCATAATGGTTAAGGCGATCACCTTACAGACACAAGGTACAGGGTTTGATTCTTACCTCTGTGATGGGAAAGGCTAAGCTTAAAATGGCCCATTAGGGCAGATAGCCTAGTAAAAACATAAATCAAAGCATATATCTTTAGTATAGAGTGCTGAAAGTAAAAGCACTGTTTCAGAGCAGAGGCTTCAAACTGCTCCCTGAAATTATTAGGTGTCTGTTATGTTATTACACAGAACTAAGATATGCATAGTAAAATAGCATAAGCAAGAAAGACAAAATAGTTTTGTATTAAAACATGTTTACAGCTGAAATGTTTCTGTAGTCATTGGACAGAAATATACGCCTACTGCTTTGTAATTAATACACATCTTTTTTTCAAGCAGGTTTTAAAAATGTGCATATTTCTGGATTTTTTTTTTTGTAGACCTTAATCACACTGTGCCATTATGCCACATCCAGAGGTGAGAAGAACTTCTCAAACCCACATCGTTTTCAGCCAGAGCGCTGGTTAAATAAAAATGTCTCACACCACCCATATGCCTCAATCCCCTTTGGATTCGGGAAGAGGAGTTGTATTGGGAGACGCATAGCTGAACTGGAGATCTACCTCGCATTAGCTAGGGTAAGTAAACACAGCTTAACCACTCGTCTGCAGAGAAGGGTTTTGGGGGCATCAGCTGCTGCTTTTTATTTAGCGTTCCTTTGGGTGTATCAGGCTTGCTAGGTGTCAGTTATCACTGTTGCTACCAGAGACAGTGAACAGCTAGGAGCTAGGGTGCAAAAGCAGCATAATACCTCTCCCCACAAGCATAATCTACTCTTTTAATGTAATAAGCATTTCCTCAGATGCAGGCTAGGATAGTCACATTTAGAAATAAAGGCAGGCATCTCAAGTACAACATGGAGTTTGGCATTTGTATTGCATTCATGGTGTGCGGGTGTGCATTTTCTGTTGGTCGGCGAGGGCTTGAGACTTTGCATTCCTGGAGTGCGGATGTACATTTTCTGTCTGTAGGTCAGGGCTTGAGATTTTTTTTATATCACAAAAACCTAGCATTTTAATAGGGGTGTGTATGTAGACTTTTTATATCTGCTGTACATGTATAGTTTGCTGTACTTCATCATTAGTGTCCATGGTTATTACTGGAATTAGTGTAACTTTGTTTTTGTGCCTTTATTCCTCAGAAAACACACTCATTTTATAGTAATTACACCCCCCCAGATAAAGACGTATTAGGTACATGTGTTGATTACTGTGAAAAGTGAGCTGATCTATCACGTAGTTTGCATCTAATGAGGGCAGAAGTATTTGTCTGTATCGGCATTCATTCATTGTACTTTCTCATTTTATTTATGGGTGGACTGGGTGAGCTAACCTCAGTGTTATGTTTGATGTAATTCCTGCTTGTACTAATTTAGATGATTTTCTTTTATTACTTTGCAGATACTGATGCACTTTGAAGTGAAACCAGCATTAGAGGACAGCATTGTGAAACCAATGACAAGGACCCTTTTAGTTCCTGAGAAAGAAATCAGCCTACTGTTTGTGGATCGATGATGCATTGCTGATGGATACTGGTTGATGCTGTGATAAATATCTGTATATCCACATCTGCAGAAGGAGCTGGGACCCACATATGGATGGCCTTAGCAAACCTCTGGAACAAAGGTCCATTTCTCTACTAGTGGTCTAGAGGTTCAAAATGGACAGATGACGCAGTGTAGACAAGAGGGACATGTAGAAATGTGATACATGGTGCTTCATGTCATTTCCTGAGTGGCTGACTTGCAGAGGAGAAGTGTGTCGTGCTCTGCTTGTCAGGTGCAGATGCGTGCTGTAAATCCTTCACTTTATTCTTCTGTCACTTAGCAGTAGTAGGTACTGCTTTATGAACTAACAAATAAAGGAATGGTTGTGTTCCTTCTTTCTGAAATACATTCTGCCTGGGTGGCTGCACAAGTCCATAGTCACTGCATTATATGCCACATTATTCAGATTAACCATCTCCAGGAATAAAGATGCCCTTTATACCTATGCTGACTGGCTGTATAATGAATCATCGAAGGGCTAACAATAAAAGCAAAAATTAATGGAAAGAAATTATTTTTGTCTTCTAACAGCTTTGAATTGCCCCTCCCCCAAGATGTGCATAAATCGCTGTTCTCAAGTGGTTTAGAAGTGTTATGTAGTCAGTGATATACTGTTACAGACGTCATTGCTTTTTCAGTGTTAAAATGACCTTAATGGGACATTTGTTACTGATTTCATTAACCATTAAGATCCTAACTGTGGAAAATTCAAGATTACCATATGCCAAGGTACAGCTGTTAGTATTTTAGGCAAAATATTTTTGCCAAAGGGTTGAAAATGTCTGCTTCAGCAACTGTGGTATACTGTGCTTGTGACATTTGATTCTCTTTTTTGATTGGTTCAAGTTTATCAGGAAAGGGCACTGTTTCCTACAGCATTTAGTTGCATTCCCCTAACCAGAGGCTGGTGCTGTTGTTTGATACTAAATGAGTTACAGCCAGCTATGTAACACAGAAATAGCATTTGTGGTTACGCTTGAAATTAGGAGATGGAATAAGGTCTATAGTGTCAGTACAAGAAGAAGTGTCAGTAATACTTTCTGTCTGACTGAATTGTAGGTGCACGATTAACTAGACATCTAATGCAGAAACAGAGATCTGCTTTCTTACCTTAGTTTTTTAGGATTTAAATGGGTTGCTTCATGACGAAATGTCGGTTGTAATTGCACTGATGAATCCCCATTTTGTGTACAGAATTTTGTTGTAGATCGATCACAATCACTGGCCTCCAGCAAAATACAATCCCTTCCAATCAACAGCTGAGAAGCTAAGCTCAATATTAGGCTGTGGACTTTGACGTATCAGTGTTCATAGAAGTAATGTGAAATAAACATTATCTCATGGGTGTCAGACAGAAATGCAATCTGCTTGTGACCAGCACTTAAAAGTGTGATCACAATAGTGCAGGTGGTGTGATTTATATATTAACATTGGGACTGTGGTGTCGTGAAGAATTTCTTTACTTTAAAGCACAATAATCTCAGAGTTTGTATATGTAAGTAGCAGTGGAGTAGGGGCACTGCTATCATTGTCAGGTGGTGCAGGGGCATCATGTGACCTCGATCACCAGATTAAATTACTAATTGTCTACCTCTCTGTAGTGGGAGTCAAGCGACACATATCTGCACACCTTATTATGCAGTGCAAGCAATATCTTGGTACACTTTCTAGATTTCTGGGAATAACGTTGGGGGTTGTGGTTTGCATAACGGTTAAGGTGTTTAGCTCTCAGACACAAGGTACATGGTTTGATTCACACCTTTGAATGGAAATTGGCTAGGCTTAAAATGGCCTGAAAGGGTAGATAGCCTAGTACTTACCTCTGAAAATATGTACCTAATAGCTCAGCAAATGCTTGAATAAAGGGACACCTGGATAGTGCAATGAAATTTGCAAGGTTGCTGAAGTTAGAGTTTCCTTCAAAGCAAAAATGAAGGGGTGGTGTATCTGGTGAAATATAACAAAGGAATGGTATATATGGATGGATGTAAAATTCTCAGGTTCTGGTAGATGTCTGGCAAGAGTATGTAGTACTGATGGCCGATGAAATGTACACGATTAGGACCAGAAAGAGCAGGCAGGAGGTCTAGTTTGCTGAACTATGACAGGGTTTTATTTAGCAGCTTTAACTCTTTAGTTTGCTGTAGAAAATAAAGAGTGTCACGAAGCTTCAATAATGCTAGGCTTTAGAAATATTTTTGTTGTATACTTCTCTCCAGTTTTTTGATATGCAATGGGTAATAATTGTAGATCAAAATCACTACATAGTGTTTACATTATTGTATGCAAAGTATAGACTTTAGAATATTAAGTAAGCACAAACTGATGTTGAAACTTCTCATCCACAACATTGCAAATGCTTTGTTAGAGAGCTTGTGTATATGTGGAAAGGTCATGGTGGGTTTTATGAGACAAGATATGTATTTCCTCTGCCTGAAGCATTATCTTTTATGGATGGAGCATTTTATAAGCTATTGTCCTGGACACTTTGTACAAACGTAGGTTCTGCCCTTTTTTAGAAGTACTGTTACTGACAAGCATTTCTCAGTACTGCAATACTGACCTCTAGTCTGCATGACTGCTCTGAGTTTTATTGTTAAGATAGCAAACCTGAAGACTGAGCTTTTCTGATTATCAGCTCACTGCAGAATAATTAAAAGAGCATGCAGACATGGCAAATAGACCTGCCTATTTCAGTGGCCGTTGTCTGCCTCTCTAATAATAAACTTGGCATAAAAGTTTGTGTCATTGTGCAATCTAAATGGATAGCTTTGGATGGAAAATGTCTTGTAGAATTATTCAAATTTGTACAAATAAACATAAGTCAGTACGGTCTGAATTGGGTTTCCTAGTCCTGCCAGTGAACTGTAATATGTAATTGAAAAATTACAAAAGGCTGTATCAAGCTGGCAGACATTGAAGGTAAAATAAATCATATTCTCATGTGAGAACTGCTTGGCTGTGGTTTCTGATTTATTCATATGCTACAGTACTTAGTGTGTACAGTCATCCTTAAAATGTTAATAGGGTGTCACTGTAGCCATAATCTTACATCATTTCCACTGAAGATTGTTCTGGTTGTTTTGTGTTTTTTGCTGAGCAGTCCTTTCCATTTCAATATAAACTAGTAGAGATGATTAATAAAATGTGATAAAAGATATAAACTCCATAATTTCCATTGTAACTTTTTATATATGACGTTATCAAGGTTGAGCATAGTGAGTATTTTATAATTTTTTTAAACGTGTTTTTTTATATATGAAGTCATAGATGGATTTTTCTGTTGAAATATCTAGTACTATGACCAATTTTAAGAAATATAATCTTTATGGCCCATTATTTTAATTACTTTTTTACTTAGAAGCACTGTTTTATAATTCTTGTTTATTAAAAAAAAAAAAAAAAAAAAAAACATCTACTATGGGGGAAGGAAGGATGGTTTCTTTTCTGTCCGGTTTTAATAATGTCTTAAGCAAGGTTTTAATAATGTCTTAAGCAATGTAAGACCAACAGTACAGTTTTTATTTGAAATACTATACATGGTATTGTAAAAACTTTTGATGTTTTTATACAATTATTTATTTGTCATATTAAAAAATAACCTGTTTTGTATGTTTGCTTGTGTTTTTTATCTTGTATTCTCTACAAAGCAAAATCTGAGGGTAATGCTACTCAATGCTAGAAGCCTAAACCTCAAAATGCATTCACTCGAGGCACTCCTTAAAATGGAGAACATCTGTGCAGTGACTTTTTTAGGCAAGGTTCAAATGACAAATTCACCACCGTGACTGAGACCTGGTTCAAGGCTCCAGAGAGCACCCCTGCATTACCAGGCTACAATTCATACCACACCTTTCGGCCACCTAACCTGGACCGAAACACTAAAGGCGGAGGTGTGTCCATATTCATTAAGGATATCCATACCTCCAGGCTAGTTGCTCAGCATAATGCATACAAGATTATCAAAGTGCAACTAACTCTGGGCAAGACCGCAATCCAAATTGTAACTTGCTACAGATCCCCTACCATGCCCTAGGATTCCCTCTCCTCACTTCTTGATACATTGGAAAATATTAGGGTACAACTGAACACCCTAATAATAGGCGATTTCAAGTACTCCACCATTAACTTGGAAAACTACTCATGTACCAACTCTTTTGCTCAACGTTTTCTGGAATTCATAAATTCCAAAGCCTTGGATCAACTTATCCACACCCCCACCAGGGACAGCAATATTCTAGACCTGGTCATTACCAACATGGGCGACCGGTGTTCCACACCAGAGGTCAATTCCTCATTGGTCAGATCCGACCACAAGCTAATCACCCTAGACATCCACATCCTGACCCCACCCCCATTAGGGAAAACACTGTAAAAAATTTCTCGAAAGCCAAATTCACGCTTCTTAAGACAGAAGTGGCAAACTTCACGACACCCATGCAGATGGACAATAGAGGTACGACTGCTGAATCCTACACAAATGCACTCTATAAGTACTTACACAAGTGCATGGATCGTGCTATCTCTAACAGAACCAAGATGCTATCCTCCAAAAAAAGGTAGCCAGTTTGGTGGTCCCCTGCCATAAACAAACTCTACAACAGAAGAAAGAAACTGTTGCAAAAAAGAGTAAAATCCCATGATTGGAGGAACTCCCTGGTCAGCCTCAGTAAGAAGCTGAGATCCCTCATAAAATCCTCCAAAGCTAGTTATGAAAACAAAATCGCCACTGATTCTAAAGACAGCCACAAAACATTCTGTAGCTATGTCAAGAATCTCAATGGCAACGTTCAGATCTGCTCTGAGTTACAGCACAATGGCACTAAATATACAGAACCAACTTATATTGCCAACATCCTGGCAGATAGGTTCAGTGCTAACTTTACCCCCCTCTCACCCCCTAAAGGGCCCATCTTGTAATCATGGCTGCACAGGTAAAAATCACACTTTCCAAAGCCAAGAACATAGCATCCATGGGACCTAATAACATCCCAGGCTGCGTTTTACATGAACTACAGAATGAACTGGCACCCCACCTAAGCACCATGTTCAAGCCTCACCTCAGGCTTTGTGCCCACTGAATAGCACACAGCAATGGTTATCCCACTCCACAAAGGGGGAGCCACCATGGACCCTGGGAAATACCACCCCATTAGCCTGACGAGCCTGGTCTGCAAGGCCATGGAACGTATCATCATGGAACTTATAAACAAAGACATCGGTAATCTCCAAACTCTGGACCTCACCCAGTTCGGGTTTGTAAAAGGCAGATCATGTCTCCTAAACCTGATAGACTTCTTTGAAGCAGTCACCAAAGCTGTAGACAAGGGTAAGATAGTTCACACAGCCTATCTAGATCTCACCAAGGCTTTTGACACCATCACCCACTCTGGAATTATAGATAAGCTCACTAAACTAGGTATAAATCCCTATGTCACAAGATGGGTTGCCAACTGGCTCACTGACAGAACCCACACTGTAAAAGTAGTAGACTCCAAATCCGACTTCAGACCAGTGACAAGTGGAGTACTACAGGGTTCAGTCCTGGGTCCTCTCCTGTTTGGTATCTACTTTTCTGAAGTGCAGGATAACACAGAAGGTCTTTGGCTAATGACGTTCGCAGATGATTGCAAACTAGGAGCCATAATCAAAACTCCTAACAATGTGGACATCCTACAAAAGGGCCTCACTGAGACAGATGCCTGGTGTCAAAGCCATGGCCTCCAGCTCAATGCCAAAAAGTGCATTGTCATCCCCTTCAGTAAAAACACTGTACCCATGAGCTACCTAATCTACTTAACACCGAAAGTGTGATAAGAGACCTTGGGACACAGGCGGACAATAGTCTCTCCTTTGATAATCACATCACCACAGTAGTCAGGAAATCCTTCTACGTGGCACACATCATCACAAATGGTTTCTCATCTAGGAAATTGTTCCCTTCTACCGATCACTTATTAGACCCATTATAGAGTACAATGCCCCTTTTGGTATGTACCTCACAAGACATCCACAACAACTGGAAAGGCCGCAGAAATACCTCACAAAGAGGATTACTGGACTCAAACAGATGCCCTATGCAGACTGTTTAAAAAAACTCCAGCTTTACTCCATTGCATATCACCTACTCAGAGGCAATCTCTGCCTAACATACAAAGCTATGCCAAACCCAGAGCTGTTGGACATGCTACAAGCTTTAGGGACCTAAACCTTGTCACTACAATAAACAGAACATGCTGGAGGGATAGATTCCTGTCCCAGAGACTTCCCATACTCTGGAACAAACTGCTCCTTATTAGCACTTTTCAAGAAAAATCTTGATGATTGGATGAGAAATAGGAAATTCACACCGGGGATCACCTCTGTGGCTCTGCTCGACAGGGGCACAGGAAAATAATTTTCTTGGGTGGCGAAAGTCAGGGTACCTTTTTGGCTAGGCTTATATAGACCCTAGGGCCAATAGCCTAGTACCTACCTATGAACATATGAACATGTAGAATCCTTTAATAGTGCTTAAATCAGAAGGAGGTCTTTGTGGCTTGGAATGTTTCCTTTTAAGTGCCTCAGCATAAGAACATTCATGTGTGTGGTGAGTGCTACGGATAAAGGATGTAGTGTGTGTGTGCATGTTTGTGTGTGTGTTTGCGTGTGTGTGTGTGTGTGTGTGTGTGTGTGTGTGTGTGTGTGTGTGTGTGTGTGTGTGTGTGTGTGTGTGTGTGTGTGTCTGTGTGTGTTCTTGACAACCTTGGTTGTAAGCGAGATTTTTGCCTCCAAGGAAGTTATGTATGTACATCTCTCACATAAGAGTAAAATAATGTCTCAGTATATGAGACAATTGCTACATTGCATCAGGATGCTCTGATTTACCAAGCTGGCCACAGAGACATTAGGAAATTGAAAATCCATGTTGTCAGGACCTGTATTAGGGCTGAGCTATTATGGTTTAGGAACTTGTGTTTAAAGGGGTCACCTCACTGGCGTCTGGTTAAGGCTAGATGTTGGATAGTGCTATGATCTGGTTTTAGTGCTATTTGACACACTACGTAGCTACACATAAAGCCTTTTTCTGGTTATAGATTAAAGTCCTAAATGCTAGCTTTATATCCTTGCAACTATACAAGGTACTGCTAACTACCACTACATGGTGAACAGGTCTGCGCAAATGCTCCTAATTTATAACAAATAGAAAAAAAGTTGAAAAAAACTAACTTCCTTGCCCTGTTGCCAAGAAATAACTGCACTTTGGGCTCTCTATAGTGCTTTTCAACTTAGAGCAACTAGGTAAACACCTTTTGTCACAAAATTGGTGATCCTGCAACTTCTTGTTGTAAAAGCACAGCAAAAGTAGCTGTCAAGGAGAGATTAACACCAGTCCATAAAAAAGTCCTCTGGCTGATGAAACAATCTCACTTGAAACCTCCCCATGTGCTTCCCAGCTCAGACGGGCCAGCCTACCTTCCTACTCCCACTAGAATTGCAGTCTCAGTCTTCTTAATGTAAAAAACATACTTTAGTTATCCAAAAGTGAAAAAGTTCCAGAAACAAATCTAACAACTAACTACAAGTAATTAGAAGGTAATTCAAAGGCAAGCCAGCAGTGAGGCACACACACACTTTAAGGCAATTTTGAAGTGCACTAACAGTCTAAGGGGTGGACCTTCCCACTTTCTGATGTCTGTAGCCAATAAGATGAGCTGAGGAGATAAAACTGGGAGGAGCTCCTAGTGGCAGATATACAGAAGATGAGAATGGGTGGAGCTTCCAAGGCCAGATATACAGTAGAGGCAGGCAGCTCAAAATCCTCCAAATTTAAAAGCTCAGTAGGAAAAGGGTGTGTGTGGAACTATTTAATAAGAGGAGCAAGTAAAAATGCAATAAAATGAGGGCCTACCCAGAACACCTATAAACAGAAACCATTTGAAAAGTACCACAGACTATAAAAACACCTTCGATTAATAGCTTTAGCTTCAGCTAAAGAGCAAACACGACAATCGAAACTGATTTAAACGGTAAGATAGGGGCAGTATTTTAAATGTAGTTTAAATACACTTCCCTAGATGCAACTCAGACAGGTCAGGCTACCTTTCTAGTCCAACTAGAATTGCAGTCCCAGTCTTCCTATTGTAAAAGTACACTTTAGTTAACCAAAAGTGAAACGATCCCAGAAACCAATCTACCAACTAGTTATGAGTAATTATAAGGTAATTCAAAGGCTGACAAGCCAGCAATATGGAATACACACACTTTAAGGCAATTTTAAAGTGCACTAACAGTCTAAGGGGAGGGCCTTCCCACTTTCTGGTGTCTGTAGCCAATAAGATGAGCAGAAGAAATAATACTGGGAGACGCTTTTAGCAGCAGGTATACAGAACATGATAATGGGTGGAGCTTCCAAGGCCAGATATGCTAATTTATAAGTGAGCAAGTAAAAATGCAGTAAAATGAGGCCCACCCAGTACATCTATGCACAGAAACCACTTAAAGACTACCGCAGACTATAAAAACACCTTAGATTAATAGCTTTAGCTTCAGATAAAGAGCAAACACAACAAACAAATTATTTAAATGGTAAGATAGGTGCCGTATTTTAAATGTAGTTTAAATACACTTCCCTGGATGCACAATATAGTCCACGTGGTTTGTTTTCAAGCTTCCAAGCTTTTAGCAGTCTCAAGACTAAGATGGCAGACTGATTGTATAATGTAAAATATGGGGGGGGGGGCTGGGTTAGACTTTTGAAAAGTGGCTATTATACAGAATTACATGAGCAATGTTAATAATCCACTTAAGAGCTCAGAAAAATAACAATGGATACTGTGTGAAAGGTGAGTAAAACAAAAACACAAAACAGATTTAAATGGTAAGATAAATGCAGTATTTTAAATGTACTTTCCTGGATACAAAATGTAGTTCAAATGCTTTGTTTTCAAGCTTCCGGCAGTCCCAAAACTATAAAGAGATATTTTGAGCCTAGGTGGTAACCTGGTATTAAAATCAAACCCTATGCCTTGAGTTTATGAGGTGAAGACCTTAACTATTATGCCAAACTCAACCTCTGGTGATCTTGCTTCACCCATAAAAAGTCAGATTGTGATAATCTTCCTAGTTGTTGCTTTTAGGTTTACAGAAGGTCAGGATGGATGGATATAACACCATGTAATGATTAGATTTAAACAGTACAGTTTTAGATTTGAAATGGTTTGTTTCTAAGACATTTTCTTTTCCCTGATCCCAGACTACATTGCAGCCTCTCAACACATAACCAATGTTTCATCAAAACAACAATAGTTACAGCACTGATTCTTGTGTTATACTCATAAAAAGCTGTGTGTGTGTGTGTGTGTGTGTGTGTGTGTGTGTGTGTGTGTGTGTGTGTGTGTGTGAGTGTATGTGTGTTGTGTAGTGATACAATTAGGAAATTTTGTTTTTGTAAATTAATCTGTAGGATTAGGGGTGGGATCATGGATATGATTAGTATGCATGAATAAGATGAGATGGGGGTGAACCCATTTAACAGAAGAAATACACATTTAGTCTTTTAGCATTCAACACAACCATTAAAAATTGATGGAAGAGGGTAACCAGAAATGAATGTGGTCACCTTCTTTAGGTACTATAGACTGGGAGATATGAACAGTCCTAACTAGCTTTATCTAGGAAAGGACATTGTCACCATATAGAGAAGATTAAATATTAGAGAATGGAGATCGACTCTCCCCCGGATTCTCTAAAGCTTGCATGGCATGCAAGATCAGTGCAGGAGCTCCAGCAGGTAATATGTCTGCTGTGCAAACAAGAAACAGCCTGCATGGGCGTGCACGAGCACTCCTGCACTAATCCTGCACAGACTAAGCCCTTGTATGCAAATCACCCCATTTGCAGGAGAAATCTATGCAAATGAGGTGATTTTGCAATCCAGGAAGCTTGCAACCGTCTGTGCAGGACTAGTGCTATCTGCAGAAATGTACTTGGTTAGTAACTTGAGTACATTTCTGCAAAATCCAAACCGGAGCTGTGACAGCTCCAGATAAAGGCTACATATCATGTAGTAAGCATGCCAATGGCCAGGCATAAGGCCATTGGCATTGCAAACAGTAAAATAAAAAAAAAATCAACTTTTATTTTTTTTAGCCAATCTCGGCTGTTTAAGCATAGGGCAGCGGCGTGCAAATGGGATCAGGGGGAAAATAACAAAATGAACCTAAACTAAGCATTCTAACTAAAATCAGTATTCTGACATGCAAGTCAATGGCAGGCAGAAGACAACATGGCCAGTGAGTAGTGGTTGCTAAGGGGGCGAGGCTCAGTGTGAGACATATAACTATGCATTAGCAGGCAATCCTATGCAAATGAGGGGAAGGATAGTGAATCCCAGTCTTACCCAGCATGTGGGTCAGGTCCCAACAGTGTAAGAGTAGGAATAGCTTGGTGCAAGCCTAGGAGTTAGGTGACATCATGGGTGTGTGTGTCAGGCATACTCTAAGTGGATTGGAGCCCTGTGGCTTGGGTTTGCTCCTAGCGTAGCACAGCTAAAAACTAGGGGTGTGTGTCTAAACTTGCCTAGCACTCTTTAAAATGCCTAAGCAGGTGTGCGCGCTGTGCACCAGGTTTTAAAGGCAGAAAACAAAAGCTAAACCAGGAAATAACAGCACTGTGTACATTTGAGCACTCTGTTTGCATGGCACGCCCCTGGGCTTAAACAGGAAGGCAATGGGAAGGGAAAACAGCAGTAGGAAGCTAATCAAGGAAAACTAGCATAGCTGGCATGTGAAATGTATCAGAATCAGACAATTACACAGGCAGCAGACCAGCCCATCCCAGAACACTACTATAAACTATGCAAACACTTTCCACTCTGGCTTTTCCCACACTCTACACCACCGGTGTAAACAAGTGGGGAACTTTTAACACTCACAACAGCAAAATGATAGGGGCTGCAATAGCTATCATACAACTTGTGGAAGAGGCTGAGGGTGGTGAGGATGTGAATGCTGTCGACCAACCCACAGTGAGGAGACGGAGAAGAGTGTACAGACCCAGGGTAACCTACCAGGGGCTTCATGAGCTGGAGACAGTGGAGCACTATAGGGTGGACAGGGACCTCCTACAGCAAATTGTTGAGCTGTGCCGGCCATGCCTGACACACAGAACTAACAGAGGAGAACCCATCCCAGTGGATACCAAGGTATGTGTAGGCCAAAGAATACTAGTTACAGGTACCTTCCAAAGGCTAACTGGGGATATGATGAGGATCTCACAGGCATCAGCATCCAGGGTACTCCACCAGTTCCTGGATGCCATGTCAGCACATGTCAGTGAGCACATATATTTCCCCAACATTTGTGAGGCGTTGGTCAGCAATATGCAACTGTTCCACCAAATAACAGAATTCCCTGAGGTAGTGGGTGCTATAGACTGCATGCACATATGCATCAAAGCACCACCCGGTGAGCAGGGATGGTCTACATCAACTTCAAGGGTTTCCCCTTCAACTGCCAGGTCATGTGCAATACCCAGAGCATAATAATGAATGTGTGTGCTGGCTCCCCTGGAAGCTATCACAATTCCTACGTCTGGCATCTGATGTAGCTGTACCAGAGATTTACCAGTGGGGATATCCCTGATGGTCACCTAGTGGGAGTTGCTGGATATGCACTGGAGCCGTGGCTGATGACACCCATCAGAAATGCACATACACCTGAACAAGAACTCCATAATGAGGCACACACACAGACCAGAATTATAGTAGAGCATGTGTTTGGGATGCTCAAGTCACGGTTCTGGTGCCTGGATACATCCGGTAGAGACTTGCAGTACTCACCAGCTACATGTACTCAAATTGTCCTCGTATGTGCCATGCTGCACAATATGATCCTGTGGAAACAGCTGCAGCAGGAACAGCACAGGGCAGGGCCACACAGCCCCCCACCATTGCAAAGGCCTGTGCAGGCACAGAGTGACTCAGAAGAGGAACAACCTGAGCCTGCCTCAGTAGGCAGAAGGAGGCATGCCCAGTAGGCCATGGCCTTGGCAAAGAGGCAACGCATAGCACATACACTGACACAGGAGGGACCCAGGGAATGACAACTCTCTCCGACTCTCACACACAATAAAAGGGATGCCAAACATTACACTACCTGTGCTCAACCATGTGTAGGGAGTGTACTATGTGCATCCGACACAGGCAGCCCTGCAGCACCACCCTCAATACTGGGACACCCACAAGGTAAGTGACTCACACATGCCAGTTAGGGGGGGTTCACATACCTAACAACAGTCACAGCCAGCAGGACAGGTGTAGACAAACACAAACAAAGGCTGTGCTATGGCCTCTGAATGATGCCTATGGGTAACCTCCCCCCAGGCTTACACAGACAGATGACAGCAGGTTAGGCAGTGTGATGTCAGTTCTGAAGGGTAGGAAGTCTGAAACTAATATGTAGGTAAATAAAAGCTAAGATCTGTAGTACACTGGTATGCCTCTAGGTAAGATTACAGAATGAATTGGAGTAACTGACATACCAGTACAGTCATAGCAAATGTGTACAAGTGTCAGGTGTGCCCCCCCATCCTACGTAGACATGTAGTAACAGGCAGGTGTGCCTCCCCAGTCCTGTGTAGACATGTAGAAATAGTCAGGTGTGCCCCCATCCTATGTAGAAATGTAGTGACAGTCAGGTGTGCCCTCCAAAGCCTGTGTAGAAATGTAGAAATAGTCAGGTGTACCCCACCCCATCCTACTTAGAAATGTAGTAACAGTCAGGTGTGCCCTCCCAATCCTGTGAAGAAATGTAGAAATAGGCATGTGTGCCCCCCATCCCATGTAGAAATGTAGTAACAGTCAGTGCCATGTCATTGACGGACACCCTGCAGAAATGGTATGCTACCTGTAGGTTTACAACACATAGGTCAGCACTGCAATACAGACTACCTGGACTTGATCCACACATTCAATACAGATGGGAATACTGGGCATGCTCACACACTTAGAGAAATGAGAGGCAATGTCAGTCAACAACACACTGAAAGGTCATACTAGGCATGCTCACAAACTTAAACACATGAAGGACCTGTCTGCAAACACCAGTGGCCCAGACATAACTGGCAGTCGCAGATGTTAGTGCAGACACTCCTCAGTATGCTCCACACAAGCTTTGCAGACACAATGGACATGAATACAGACATATATCTAAGGACAACATGCTATGATAAGCCAAAGGTAGACGTACATAGATGTGTGGAAGAGGGTGACTGTGACAAGGAGCCATCCAGGCCTGTCCCACCTAGCACACAGCCAAAGGGCCACAACCACATGAGGTTCAGATGTCACTCACTGTAGATACTAGCCACAGGTATCTGTCAGCAGTACAGACTCTGTGGTGCACGTGATAGCTGTGCAACATGACTGTACAAGGAAGGTGTCATCTAGCATCTGTAAACATGTACCTCGTGAAATATGACCCTGTGTGTGCCCGCATGTGGTGTGTTAACCTCTAGATGAATGGGTTATGGCCCATGCACACACACTGCCCTTCCCATAGCCCTACTATGACAAGCCTGCTGAGGTAATCCACTGTGAAATATGCCTTTGGGAGAGCTGTAGAACAGTAATCTCTGTGGTGTGGCCCATAACTGTGTACTGCTGTAGTGTGATAAACTAGTTAGGTAGGAGTTCTAATCCTAGACTTGGCAAGTGTGTGTGTTTGTGCGTCTGTCTGTGTAGAGAGCAATGCCTTTTAGCATAGTCACACTCCCTACAATTGAAATGCACTACTTTGGTAAGGCTGCTGATGCCATCCACCTAGAAATACACCTCTGTGAAAATTGTAGCCCAGTAATCTCCGTAGCATGTCCTGTAACTGTGTACTGCTGTAGTGTGATAAATTCATTAGGTAGGTGTTCTAATCCCAGACCTGGCAAGTGTTTGTGTGTCAGTCTGTGCAAAGAGCAATCTTTTGTAGGGTAGTCACACTCCCTAGAATTTAAATGCTCAACTTTGGCAAGGCTGCTGATGTCATCCACCTAGAAGTACACATCTGTGAAGATTGTAGTCCAGTAATCTCTGTAGCGTGTGCTGTAACTGCGTACTGCTGTAGTGTGAAATTGAACTCTGGTAGGGTTCTATTCCTGCCCATGACAGTTCTAGATGTTTTGTGTGTGTTTCAATGTCTGTGTAGGGAGCAATGCACTTTAGGCTAGTTACACTCAGTACATTTCAAATGCCCTACTTTGGCAATCTTGCTGATGTCATTTATTGTGAAATACACCTTTGGGGAAGGAGATCTCCACTAATCCCCATGGTGTGCCCTATAACAGCTCCATGCTATAGTGAGATATAGACCTCTGTTAGGGGTTCTATACCCAGACATGTCAGTTGTGGATGTTTTGTGTGTGTGTCACTGTCTGTGTAGAGAGCAATGCATTTTAAAAATCAAACAAAGCCAGCAGATCAGGGCAAGCTGTGTAATATTTTTAGTTTGTCTTAAAGCATGATAAACAGACCGATTTTGGCTCAATAAATTATCAGCCTTCTTCAGTGTTCACTACAATTTGAATGTCCTACTTTGGCAATCCTGCTGATGTCATCCAATGTGATATACACCTTTGGGGAAAGAGTATGCCAGTAATCTCCATGGCGTATACTATAACTGCATAGTGCTGTAGTGTAATAAACTAGTTAAGTAGGGGTTCTACTCCCAAACAGGTGTGTGTGTGTGTGTGTGTCAGACCCATATCCTGTGTGGAGGTGGGTGTGAGTGTGTGACACCTGGGCCCAATGTGGAATGGGTTTTGCAAATTTCTTATATGGTGGCCCTAGTATATATCACAATGTCCACCGTACAGGGATGACAGATGTGAAATAGCCGAGAGGCTGGGGTGCAATTCCATGCCCATACATGTAATATCAAGGCCAGCAATCACAGTTAGCAACCCCAGTATTACCCAGAGCACACTCTCAACCCATGTTTCATACACACACACGCACACACGCACACACGCACACACGCGCACACACACACACACACACACACACACACACACACACACACACACACACATGCCTAGGCAACAGCCAATATGTGGGTAGTACACTCCATATTGGCCACTGATAGTAACTATGGAGTGATTGTAGTGGGCTACATAGGGCATGGCACCTTGTCCATCTGTCCAATAGGTACGTACATGCAGACAGTGCACCTTCCCCATGTTCCCCACTGGACACCTGCAACACATGTGGTGCCATCACATGTGACCCACAAAGAACATACCATGCCTGAAAACATGCCTGTTTGGACAGATGCCACTCACACTATGAAATGCCATTAGCATGCTGTCAATGTAGATGCAGGGAAAACCTGCTGTGCATTACCAGTTTCCACCACAGGTGGTCAAGCCTGGCACATCTGATGATAATCTGTGTACACAACATGGGCCAGACACCCCAGGTACAGTTACACATGTCACTGTACATACATGTGGGAGTTGTGCACATCCCAGACACCGTCCATGTCATGGACTAAGGAACACATACATGGCAAGTGATGCACAGCATTGGCCACACACAATAGTCACCCAGGTGACTGGATGGGGGATACAATACCCACCTGTGTGGGCAAATGCAGAAACTACAGCCCTGAACCACAATGCAGATCATTGTCATGTAGCCTGATGCCAAGGTATACCCATCACCTAGCCTTGTATAGCCATCTGACACAGTCGAGTTGACCACCACACAGCCATGCAGAAATGCACCCATGCATGTCAGTACTGGCACCCTGTGTGTTTGTGTGTGTTGGATTATGCATATTATCACATCCACACTCACTATAACCCCCATTGGCATACGGAAGCATGCTGTCTTGATGTCAGACACCTCCCCATAAACTTTTCCGATATAACCTCTGTATGACCCATGTGGTGCATGTCATACCTGCACAGTAATGTGTTTTGGCAATCTCACTAGTGATGAGTTGTAATCTTGGTCCTGCCATGTGTGTCACCGTGTGTGCGTCCCTGTGAGAGTGTGGCTGTGTTGACGCTGGCACCTGTTCATGCAGACAGTCATGTGTACTTCACCTACCATATAGCTACCATATCCCTGTTGCAGATGTCACTCATTATCACATATATGTTCTGAGGGCTCCACAGCAGGTAACCTATGTTGTGCATCCAGTAACTGCATAGAACTGTGATGGCACTACATAGTTGTTAGGTGTTTGATACCCTGTGCTAGTAGGTGTGTGACACAAACGTGCTTAAGTTTTACTTTCCCACCCCTCCCTGATTTGTCTTTGCCTCTGTCTGCCTCTCTCACTCCCTCACTGGTGGATGTGGAGACATACACCTGCTTTGCTTAGGCAGCAGCATGTCTATTTTAGGTAATGCTCATGATCAGCTAATGGCCTCTGCATGAATTGCAGCCCTCCCCTAGCTGATTGCATGTGGAACAGCTGTGGTAACATTCCCATAGCCAATTGCATGGAAATACACTCCAATATCTAGAAACGTCATGTTGGTGTTGCGCCTTTTCATTCACTATGAGCAGGAACTCGATCTATTGTTTGGCAAAGAGCATGTCAGATGGATTGGGGATTTACCTCTAACAGCATACACTGTGAAAACAGGCCAACACACAGGAGGGGGATGTGCCTAACCTGACTACAGACTGTAAGTGCTGCTATACCGCATTCAGAGTAATGTTGGTTTAACAGGGTGTGTGCGGATATGGCTGTCCTACATGTATTAATACCTGCCATGTCAGTTCTACGTTTATGAGGACTCCCCATCTGTAGGATCATCTGTAGACTGGGCAGTGTGTGTTGCCCTTGGTTTCATGTATTACCCACAGAGCATGTATCTGTGAACTCCAAAAAGTAGTGTGAGGATTGCAGTCTGTAGATAGTGGAAGCTGTGACAGTTACTGACTTCATATCCCTCATAGGACATATGTTGCGACAAACCCAGTTACAACAGTAAATGCATAATGTTATCACAGCAACATGTCAATATTGGCCCTGTGTATGTGTGTACACCATAATTAGTGTTATATCTGATAGCAAGCCAGTGAGATATCAGACTGCTGCACATGTTATGTACGGTAGGGGTCATATTTGATGACATAATCTGGACATTCTGTGGTTGTTTGTACAGTACTGAGGTCTGTGCACTTATTGTGAATGTTGACAGTGTGTGTATTGTTAATATGTACCTTGGCCTGTGTACAGACTGTGGTAGATGTCATCATTCTAGGTCCCGTCCTATCTGATGTTACATGCTGCTCCACTGTATGTTAGCATATTGGCTTACATGTTTGTAGGGCCATACACACATGTCCCATACCACAGACAGGCATCAGGCCACACTGTGTAGTGGCCCAGTATATGTAGGGTTAGTGTGTGAGTGGCACATATGAAGATGGTGTTGAACAGATAGTCCCTATACTGTAATATTATGCTAGCTTACCATATGTGGCTGTAGCTGTGTTCACATTGGTTGTGGTCATGCACTTTCACACAGGTGTATCTTACCCTGTGCTGTGACATGCCTGTCTATATATGCCATATATGTAGGTACATGTGCATTTCCCCATAGGAGATGTAGGCCAGTGTTAAACCAGTCTGCCTGTAGCCTGCACAGTGCTTTGTTACATGCCTAGCAACTTAGTGTACTTACCCAGTGAGATGTCATGTCCAGATACTTGCCAGATGCACTGCTGCTGGGCCTCCCTTAACAGTCCTGTTTGTCAGACGGTGGGATGCTGTACAGATGTATGTCAATATCTAGTGGGTAGTATGTAGCCATGGCACCTCTGTACCAGCAGTTATTATGTGTCAGAATAGACAGGGGTGTGTGAATGCATAACCTATGGGGGTGAATGTATACCAGTCATTATGTGTTATACTCATCTACATGGCTGTTAACTTCCATATTGCCAGGCTTGGTCCACATGTTCTGCACTAAGGAGTTCTGTGTATACCTCTGGACTGTACAGAGTGTGTCAGAATGTCCACATCTATTGGCCAATATCTCTGCTGTAGTCCAGAGGAGCATTATCTGCTTATGTGCTTGCAGCAGTACTGTACTATGATGTCCTTAGGATGTCTGTCAATAGCCAATGGCATACACGTGAAAAGCAGATGTGACCTACTCCCACACAAACCATGTCTGTGAAGACAATCCCAGTAACAGTAGCAATAGTCTACTAATATACCCGCTATACATACCTGACATCCACTTGCACTATGAAGTTGGGACTATAGGGGCTGAGGTAGGGCTACACCCCATGTTCAAGACATATGGTGAATATATATGTACATACTATTATCCAGATATCTATATAGATAATTACACATGTACATATTGACATATATAGATGGTTGTGTATATGTACATAGATATGCATATACACATCCAGATATATACATATACAGAGCATATGTCTACACATATACAGTGATACATATGAACATATACGTATACCACGCTGATATTCCTGCCAGCAGTCCACTGTTGTTGTATCCCCCACACATACAGTGGGGTTGGGGCCATATATGTGTGGGCTTCACCTACACATAACATGTGTGCCCATATGCACTCCTGAGGCCAGTGTATGTAACAGAGGTATATGGCCCTGTATTATTGAGTCTGGGGGATGCATCATACATAACCTAGGCTGTTACAAAATGTGGGGGTATCAGGGGTGAGCTGCCTTAAGGTATCTGGATGTACAGTACCATATATTTCACCTATCTTGACATTACTTATATAAAGTGTGTTACCACAGGCCTACTGCCATACAGACTGTTCTGTTTGCCAGTGTGCCTGTGATGGTGTCAGTTATGCCTTGTTATGTAACAGTTACATCCCATTTGGTCAACTAAAGTCTTTACCACCTAGTGATTATGTACAGAGTGTAGATAGAGGCCGCTGGACTGTACACCTGCATCACTTACTGTTGATTGTGTGGTATCTTGTGGCCCAGTCTGTCTTCACTATTGTATGATTTGGAGGGCTTGGCCTGGACAGCAACAGTTGTGGACCTTTCCAGACTACTGTATTAGTATAACTGTTTCACATTTGCATTACTTTGTTGATATGGATGTCAGTGTCTGAACAGCTGTGTGACATGGCATACACATGTGTAATAGTACACAAATAAAGGTATTCCATTTCTGCAAACCTGTGTGTGGTGTTTTATCCTATGTCCTCTCTGTGGGTATATGTTGCAGGCACCGAATGTCATTTCTATGGGTGGCTCATCCAGTGTGCAGTTGTTAGGGTGTTAACTGTAGGCATAGTGGCTGTTCCATATTGTGTGTGCCTACTAAACAAGTATCTTACTGTACATATCTCTGCAAGTGTATGTGTAGTTGCATGTATATCTATATATATGTGTATATGTATCCTGGGGATGCTGATAGCTTCCACATTTTACATTTCCTATGGGAGCCAGACTGTACTGTATGATATGTTACCAATACCAGCCTGACATCATAGAGGTGGGATGCAGTACTGTTAACATCTTGTGCCCATGTCATGTCAGGACCTGGTTATGGGTTCTGCAACACTTGGTAGTATATTGCAGGGTGGACGTGTTTGGCTGTGGGGGGGTGGGTATACCTAGTCGTACAAGACGTATATCATTTGGGGCCTCTCAACCCCATTAATGGTGCATGTGGACATATATGATTTAGTTAATCTCCCATTGATATCTACACATGTATGCCCATATATACCTATATGGCTATATATATCTGCATACATATTTATAACTATGTCCGTATATACCTATATAGATATATATCTGCTTACATATATGTAACTTGCTGTGTATATGTAGACATATAGGTGTAGACATATATATGTGCTGATGTAGGCATTCGCATGAATATATGTTCATATATATATATATATATATATATATATATATATATATATATATATATATATATGTCTACATATATAGATATGTTGCATCTGTTTAGATATTAATATATTTACACACCCACATACATCTAAATGTTGGACTACATTCTCTGTACTGTTTAATAACTAGGCTGGATGATATGTTTTTGAAATCCTCAGGGTTATGTATATCTGGCATGGCTTAGTGCTAAATCACTTTATTTATGGTGTGCAGGGGCCTGGGTTCTAACCTTGCAGATGCTGTTTATTTTGTTGCTGGGCAGAACAAGGGCTGTTGGATACAGAGTGATTAGGGCACTTTAAAGCAGGTGTAAGTGGGTTTGCGCAGAGGTAAGCCCTGCTAATTTCTGGTTACAGTTTCTTATACCCAGTTAGCTTCTGACACTGACACCTCACATGTGCATTTACTGCAGTACTTCAGTTCATAAATATATTTTATTTAGTGGGTTATGCAACAAAAATATTGGTCATAATGTGCTTTGACATGTAAAATTGGTTGGCTGTAGTAGGACTCGAACCAGGAATGCCTGCTCATAAGGCAAATGCTTGCCCACTACACTATTGCTGTGCTGCTTCATTTGCATATATCTTCCTTGTTATCCTCTTCAGCCTTTTAAGCTGCTTTAACCATAGCTAAGCGATGGGCACACCTCGCACACCTACGGTTAGCTGTAATCAGATTGTTAAAAAAAATAAAAGGTTTCTTCATTTTATTTCTATATTCTGTTGCTGTTATACACAAGGGGGACTGTTGGTGAGGACATGCGGTCACCTGTGAGCGGTCTTGCTCATTGTATTTCCCTTTCTGCTATTCTACATTGCAGGGACGTATTTATTCTGAGAGCTCTGCTCCCAGACACGCCCCCTGCACTCTTACACGCTTTGTGTAAACCTAGGAGCTCGGGCAGTGCGCATCATTAATATGCATGGCACGTTGCCGTCCTGCTCTTAAACGGTCGCTTCTGTGCAGGACTAAGCTAGTTCTGCATGGAAGATTAGTTAATCCTAGGGTCTATATTTATAGAAACATTGAGTTGGATAATTTGAGCAAATATTTATAGCTTTGTGCAGTCCTGGCATTAGCAAAGTGGAACTATACACTTAGATCTAAGCTTCCTTTGAGGTAGGCAACTACCTGTCAGGTAAGATTCTCAAAGCAGGTCATTAGAACAAAATTTATTATTAACTAAACATGAAGGTTCTGCTCAAAGGATAGAGATATTTCAATTAGAAGGAATATTTGTGACCATTATTGATTAGTCCTTGCAAAGTATTTGTTCACGTTCATTGATTTTGCAACATTAGAGTGTGTGTGTGTGTGTGTGTGTGTGTGTGTGTGTGTGTGTGTGTGTGTGTGTGTGTGTGCGCATATGTTTTGCTTGGTCTGTATTTCACTTTCAGTTCATACAGTTTAAATTTAAGTAACATATTCTGCAATTTCTAAGATGTCTTATGGTAAGATTGTTCTGAACATGAGCTTCTTACAGTAGGAATTTGCAAGGAATTTTTCACATCTATGCATTATTTCTAATAGTTTCTTTTATGTGTGAGTATATCTGTTTTATGCATTTCTAAATACTTTCAAACCGATTTATTCATGGACGAGTACATTAATGTTGTAGCATCCTGTGTTGTAAGCAGTTTCTTGAGTATTTCAAAACCTTTTACCTCTTCATAGCTCCATTTCCACAATGGCTCGAGGTATGGTTATCCCAAACATATTTGTTACAAACATTACTAAATACTGCATCATTCATAAAAAAACCTCTGCAATTTCTGCTTATTTTCAGTCTTGGTACTTGTACCATTGATTTAACTTCTGACTATATCAGTCCCCCTGAAACTATAGCATGACTCTCGCACTTCATACTTGACACGCTTATTTTATTTTCTCTTCTTTAGCTTAAGAATTCTCTTTTAAGCACTTTATTCAGGTCTTTTGATTGAATATAAATGTAATTTTTGTATTTTATGATAGTAACAAAAGATCTTGAGTTGTGATTGAAAAGGGTATGCTGATCAGTCCACTTGCCAAGTAATCAAAACGTTAATTAAAAATGTTATTTGCCTATTCTCCTAGCTCTTACGGCTTCTTAATGGCACATACGTTTTCCATACTTCAGCTCATGTTCTATTTTAGTCCTGAGAACTACTGGTACATAACAGGAAGGGCAAATCCCTAGCACAGCATAAAGTCTTGTAATATTTGCCTTGAAAACATCCTAAGCATGTGAATAAATCAGCATAGTCATGTAAAACATCATTGCTACTGATCTGTTCAGTATATGAGATGTTGTTGTAAATGCTTGACTGATGGTATGCATATGCACTCTGTTTTTAGTCTGTGAATTCATTTTACAATTACTAGTTTCTATCAAGACAAATAACTTAAAAGTATTAGAAGAATTTACTACATGTATTTCAGCTTACAAAAGAATCATGTACTTTTTATTGTTATTCACACATTATCAGCTTCTGATATAAAGCTCACACCCAGTGGCCATAATATGTTAACAATGTGCACACAATTCTCTTGAATATTTTCTAGTCCCAATTCTTTAAAGGTATCCTCAGACTAATATTTGCACTAATATATCTGTGCCCAGTTTAAATTCAAACTTCTCTGAACTACTTCTCAATATTTCTTGCCATCGGTCTTTGTTGCACTCTTGTTTTACTCTCCCAAATGCATTCCAGACATCGCTGTATTATTAATTGTTTTCAGTTCAATAGTATAAACAATAGGTTTGTTTTCAAATATCTGTTCAGCATGTATACTCCTTTGAACACAACTGTTTTTCTATTTACACATCCTAGAGAAATGTCCTTTTCTAAAACAAAGTCTGCAGAATTTAATAAATACAGAGCAACATTTCCTGTCATGTTTACAACCACCCGTACTATATAGAAGCATGAATTGGAACTGTATACATGTTATCTGGGTTCCAGTTTGAATTGCCACATAGCTATCTTTTTCATATCCATTACTGTTCATAGGATCATACGCTCATAGGAAGTTACAAGGCTAATGGCCCTAGTGCCCTTACAAGCCTAGCCAAGTTCTATCCTTGTTTCCATGATCAGCAACTATTGTCCCTGTCCAAGACAGACAAAGGTGGAACACTTGGGTTAAATTTACCATTACCTATCCAATCGTCCAGATTGTGTTTGAAGAGGGCTAACGAGGTTCCCTGTTTGACATGAAGTGGGAGTCTGTTCCAAAGGTGCGGTAACCTCTGGGAGACAAATTTGTCACTCCAGCAGGTTCTAGGTTCTATTAATGTCACATATCAGGTTAAGGTCTTTAGAGTGAGTAACCCATGTGCCATTTGACTTGTGGATCTGCAGCATTTCCAGTAAAGCAGGGTCAGAGATTGCCTTTTACACAAGGCAGAGATCACCTCTGCGTAGTCTATATGAAATAGAATAAAGTGACAGTGATTTCAGATGATCCGCACAGGACAGATGCTGAAGACCTTGAATTTTCCTTGTGAGGAACCTTTGTGGTCTCTCCAATTGCTGCATGTGCTTGGAAAGGTACATACCAAAAGGGACATTGTACTCAGTTATTGGCCTGATGAGGGAAGAGTACAGGGAGGCTATAACTTCTTTTTTTCTGGAGGCAATGTCTATACTTATGTGATGAGCAATACAGAATGTCTTTCTTACCACTGTGGAGGCATGGTTATAAAAGGTAATGTTGCTGTCAACCTGTGTGCCAGGTCTCTCACAACAAGTATGTACTTAGGGCGCTGCTATCGATGTGGTAGCTAGCAGAAATATTGCTCTTGCAGAAAGAAATGATAATTAATTTTTTCTTATTGAGTTTAAGTCCATGACTTTAAGTCCATGACTTTGGCACCAATCATTTGTTTGTGTAAGACCCTCTTGTAGGATGTTGACATTGTCTGGTGATTCTATGACTGCTCCCAGTTTGCAGTCATCAGCATACTTTGTCGGTCACAGACCTTTAGATTTTGCTTGTGCTTCGGAGAAATAGATTCCAAACAGTAGAGGTCCCAGGACTGATTCCTGTGGAACACCACTGGTTACGGGTCTGCTGTTGGAGGTAGATTCCTCTATTTTGACTATATGGGTTCTATCAGTGAGCCAGTTAGTGACCCACCTAATGATATAAGGATTGATACATAGCTGAGTGAGTTTGTCAATGATGCCTGAGTGAGGGATAGTGCCAAAAGCCTTGACTAGGTCTAGGTAGGCTGTAGGCACAGATTTGCCCACATCCAGGGTCTTGGTGACTGTCTCAAAGAAGTCCACCAGGTTTAACAGGCATGATCTCCCTTTGACAAATCCAAAATGAGTAGGGTCAAGTATTTGGAGATTACCATTATCTTTGTTGGTAAGATCCATGATGATTCACTCCATGGCCTTGCAGATAAGGCTAGTCAGGCTAATAAACAAACTTTACAACAAAAGGAAGAAACTGTTGCAGAAAAGAGGAAAATCCCAGGATGCAAAAACTCCCTTACCAGCCTCAGTAAGAAGCTGAGATCCCTCATAAAATCCTCCAAAGCTAGTTATGAAAATAAAATTGCCAAAGATTCCAAAGACAACCACAAGGCATTCTATAGCTATCTCAAGAATCTAAATGGCAATGCTCAGATCTGCTCTGAGCTACAACAGAATGGCATTAAATATACTGATCCCAAGGATATATGCAATATCCTGGCAGATCAATTCAGTGCCAACTTCACCCCATTCTCACCATCTAGAGGGCCCATCTCAATACTGAAAGATTGCTAAATTCCAGTAATAATGGCCACACATGTAAAAACTGCACTCTCCAAAGCTAAGAATACAGCATCCATGGGCCCAGGCGACATCCCAGGCTGTGTACTACATGAACTACAAAATGAACTGGCACCTCACCTAAGTGTCATGTTTAATCATAGCCTCACCTCAGGCTTCGTGCCTACTGAGTGGTGCACAGCTACAGTTATCCCACTCCTTAAGGGGGGATTCACCTTGGATCCTGGGAACTACCACCCCATCAGTCTGACGAGCCTGATCTACAAGGCCATGGCACGTATTATCGTGGAACTTATAAACAAAGACAGTGGCAACCTTCAAACACTAGACCCCATCCAGTTTGGGTTTGTGAAGGGGCGATCTTGTCGCCTGAACCTGATTGACTTCTTCAAATCAATCTCCAGAGCTGTGGATGAGGATAAGGCAGTCCACACAACCTATCTGGACCTCACCAAGGCCTTCGACACCATCCCCCACTCTGGAATCAAAGATAAACTTACTACGCTGGGCATTAATCTCTATGTCACTCGATGGGTTGCCAACTGGCTTACTGACAGAACCCACACTGTAAAAGTAGCCGACTCCAAATTCACCTCCAGACAAGTGACAAGTGGAGTACCTCAGGGTTCAGTCCTGGGACCGCTCTTGTTTGCCATCTACTTCTCTAAACTACAGGCCAACACTAAGGGACTCTAGCTAACAAAGTTCGCAGATGACTGCAAACTGGGAGCCATTATTGAATCCCCAAATGATGTGGATATTCTACAAAAGGGCCTTACAGAATCAGATGCTTGGTGCCAGAGCCATGGGCTCAAGCTCATTGCCAAGAAATGTATAGTTACAACCCACTCTTTATTATCTATAGGACTTCCTCACCCAAATCTCACTGGTTTCACTTAAACTTATTCTCTATACATGTCCTCTTCTCTTTGACTGCCCTCTCCTATAACCATAGATTCGACTTGTCTATGTAGATATAGCCTTCTCCCTTGTGCTTAAAAGCGCAAACCTCTTTACTTCTCAACCTATCTAAATATTTGGGTATCTACTCAACATTGTAATTGTGGAATTTAATAGAATATACTTGTATTCAATCTATCTGTATTTTGAATGTTTCTGATCTTAGACTATGTATTGTTTGTTCTATTTAATTGTGGAGCTTTTCTCCCCGGGTCTCTGCTGAAAAGGGATATGTATCCAGTCAGACTAACCCGGTAAACAAATGTAAAATAAAAATAAAATAAATAAAAATTATCCTCTTTGGGAAAAAACACATACCCGTGAATTACCACATAAGTGGCAGTACACTAAACACCGAAAGTGTGATAAGAGACTTAGGGGCACAGGTGGACAGTGGTCTCACCTTCAATAACCACATCACCACAACAGTCAGGAAATCCTTCTATGTGGCACACCTCATCACTAACGGCTTTTCATCCAGAAAAAAGGAGGTCACTGTCCCACTGTACTCATCCCTCATTAGACCCATTATAGAATACAATGCCCCATTTGGTATGTACCTCTCAAGACATCTGCAACAACTGGAAAGGCCGCAGAAATACCTCACTAAAAGAATCACAGGCCTAAAGCAGATGCCCTATGCTGACCATCTAAAAAAACTCCAGCTATACTCTGTCACATATCGTCTACTCAGAGGCGATCTCTGCTTAACATACAAGGCCATGTCAAACCCAGAACTGTTGGACATGCTACACTTAAGGAAATCCCAATCCCTCAGAGCCACATGCTCCAAGGATCCAAACCTTGTCATCACAATAAACAAAACATACTGGAGGGATAGGTTCCTGACCCAGAGACGCTGCAGACTCTGGAATAGACTGCCCATACATGTCAAGCAGAGTGCCTCTTTGGCCCTCTTCAAAATGAACCTTGATAGTTGGATGGGAGATAGAGAATTCACCCCGGGGATCACATCAGTCACCCTGCTAGACAGGGGTCCAGGGAAGTAAATACTGTGGTAAGAAATAGCCAGGGAATTGTTATGGCTAGGCTTGTATAGGCCCTAGGACTGTTAGCCTAGTACCAACCTATGAACCTATGAACCTATAATAGGTCTATACTTGCCGGGGTCAGTGGAAGCACTAACTTTGTGCAAGGGGGTAACAGTGGCCATTTTCCATTCAGCTGGAATGAAGCCAGTGCTTAGACTATCATTGAAAAGAGTACCCAATGGTGTTGCTAATTACTGTTGGATCCCATGTAGGACACAACCTGGGATGTTATCATATCCCATAGATGCTGTGTTTTTGGCCTTAGAGAGGGTGTTTATGACCTGCTCTTTAGAGATACAAGGTAGGGGACAGGTGGTAGGAATGTCATGGGGTACATGCGGTGGGGACTAGGGAGTGACGTTTTCACAGAATCTGTCAGTTAAGAGATTAGCAATATCCACAGGCTCAATATATCTGGTATCAATAATTACCAGTTTGGTGCAAATCTTGGCCGTTCCTTTTAGGTTATGGACATAACTAAAGAACACCTTATGGTTGTCCTTAGTTGAGGAAGTTAATTTGGAATTATGGTTTGCTTTGGAGGCCTTCACAAGAAGTCCTATTTGCTTGTTTAAGCTGAGGAGGGAGTATTTCCAGTTTAGGGCTCATTCCCTCTTTCTCTTAGACAGCAATTTCTTCCTGTTATTGTAAAGCCTGTCAATGGCAGTTGTCCACAAGACAGGTTTGCTCTTCCTTGAAGAGCTTGTTTTGGTCTTATCAGGTACAGCCAAGTCATTGCAGTTATACAGGCATTTGTATAACGTATTGGTGTAGAACTTGGCATAGTTGCCGGTTCAAACTGAAGGGGGGAGGTGCAGTGAAACTATTTATACCATCCTGTAAGAGGTTATAATCTGCTTTGGAGAAGTTTTATAGACTAGTTGCTGCTGGGGGGGGGGGGGGCGCAGGTGTGATAGTTACTTCGAATTAAACTGATTTGTGGTCAGATCCCACCAGTGAAGACATCTCAGCGAGAATGCTACAGCAGTCTCCCATATTGGTAAGCACCCAATCCAGGATGTTGGCACCCCTTGTGGGGGTGTCAACCAGCTGGTCCAGGGCATTGGTGTTAACAAAGTTGAGGAACCTTTGGGCAAGTGAGTTTGAGCATGAGTAATTTCCCCAGTCAATGGATGGGTAATTAAAGTTATCCATTACCTTGGTGTTCAGATGTATCTTGATAGACTCACTTAGATCTAAATAGGCAGAGTGGGTGTCCTGATTCATGGAGGGAGTACTGTAGCTGGCAATGACTTGAATAGGTGTCCTACCAACAGTTAATTGCACCTGAAGTATCTCCAGGAAATCATAATGTTTAACCAATCTGGAGGTGTATTTAGCATTAATGAATATTGATACACCTCCTCCTCTAGTTTTCACTTCTTCAGGCTGTGGTCTGAACATATGTAAGGAGGTGTAACGTGGTATGGCTGGGGTGCTGTCCACAGCCTTGAATCAAGCCTCCATGACTGCACAGATGTCTGTGTCTTCCAAGATGAGGACTGCTTCCAGTGAGTGCAGTTTCATGTTAAGACTCCTAGCATTTAGCAGCAAAACCTTGGGGTTGTTTTTAGATGGAATTTTTACATCGAGAATTTTGTCCTTGTGACACTGCCTAAAAAAGGCACTATGGGGGTTGCAAGAGCCTTTGCCAGTAGCCAAAATCCCAGGGGTGACAGATGAGGACCATCTGTGGCAAAGCATCAAGGTCTGTCAATCATATATTCCAAGGCTGGCAGATACTGGATCCCCTTAGAATGACACCAGAAACTAAGCCGATTGTTGAAGTCAATCATTTTCTGTCTGTATTGAGGTATCGTCCTAGGACAAGGTAAAATGATTAATAAGGCTAGGGACATTCCTGCCTGAGACACATAGTCCGAGAGTGAGGTACATCTCAAGTCATTCACACCAACATGGAGTATGATGCAGTCATAACAGTGCCTGTTGTTGAGAGACTTGAGTGCATGTGTTGTGTGGCAGATCCTGGCACCTGACAGACAGCTGACCATGACGTTTTCTGTATCCAGCCTGGTGAGAGGGACATCTGTGTGTCTCACAATGGAGTAATCTATGACTAATATGTTTGTTTTTTATGTTTTGCTTTGTGGGCATGACAGGTAAGACACTGGTGCATGAGCTATTACGTGTATTGTGTCCTGCAGAGGAAGTATTACGTGTAGCGTGCTTGTGTTTGTATTTGGGAGATCTCTGGTGTTTAGATATGTTTCTGATGATATGTAGGTATGTGTGATGTGGGTTTGGGTGGGTAGGTGGTGAGGTGTGCATGCTGACAACCTGCTTAGTGTCAGATGTACTGACTGGTGTGTGATAGAGCATGGATTCAGGGCTCTTAATATAGTTTCATCTGTCGCATGTTGAGTTTGTGTGGACTAGGAGGAGAGGGTTGTCAGTGTGCATGAAGCAATTACTACACTACCTCAGGATGTGTTGCAACACATCCTTGCTTTATTTCTCATTATTGCCTTGTTTTGTTCCCATTTTGTTTTACACATATCCTTTTCTTTAGCTAATAACTGTGCTAGCACTCATAATTACCCTTCACATATTTGCAGCTTAAGTTCATGTCTGTTTTTCTTAATTACTTCATCATTTCTTATAGAATAAACTATTCTACCTTTTATTAATGAGGCATGTAGCTCACCAAATTCACAATCCTTGTCCGTCTTCTTCAGCTCAGTAACATATTCATCTATAGTTTGTCTAGGACTGTTGTAGAGAACAAATCTCTGATAAGCAACAAGTTCTTTCTGGGCTCACAGTAATTCCAGAACTTCCCTCTAACTGTTGCTATTTTATAATTTTCCTCTTTTAGGAAAGTAAAATAGTTAGAAAATGTTAAAGCATCTCCCGAAGTGACACAAAGGAATGTAGCAGATGGTACCTTTTTAGGCTATTCAATTAATCCACTTTCAGTGAAGATTAAATAATTTTTTTTATCCAAAGCTTCCAGTTTTCAATTAAGTTTTCTTGTAGTGAGAGAATTCTGAGCTGTTGTAGTTGGAACATGTTATATTTCTGTAGCTCCAAGCACTGAAACTCTTAAAAGCAAATATGTGTCTTCACTTCTGCTGCTATAGGATACAGTTGACTGACAGTTAAGTTCTTTGCCTCCCAAGCACAAGATTTAGGGTTCAAGCTTTACCTCATACCTGACCTCACTTCCTAAAAATGGGTGTTTCCAACTCAAACTCACCAAAAAGTTAAATACAGTTATGGCAGTAACACCGACACTAGTTGTTGCCTTTTCGGGAAGAGTTATGTTGACCAAACTCTTTAGGTATCAGCTTTGGTGCCCCGTACCCTACAGATAGGAGAATATGGAGCACATACTGCTCTAGGTGGTTTGGTCAAATTGATTAATGTCAACAAAAAAGGACATGGATATTTGCCAGTGATAAGTGGATAGGGAACATGTCATACTCTGACCTATGCTACGAAACCATATTAATGGTGAGAGGGCTCTATGTGCCTCTATTTGTGCCCACTACAAGCCAAGCAGCCCTGATACAATAAGCTACTGGCTGGCCAGTGTCCAGTTTCCAAGCCAGCATTACCTAGGATAGCTCTGTTTAGTGAAATCTGAATGTACAACCAGTCAAACTATATACATAGATAGGATACAAATTGGAAGTGGCTGCCATGATGGTAAAGAGAAGATGAGACATCCTGTGTATCCAGTAGTCAAGGTGGCTTCGGATTCTGAGTCAACTACTCAGGGGATGGACATGCTAGAAACAATGTGGGAAGCATGGTGAAGGGAAGTCTTCTTAAGACAGTGAAGGATGTCATCAGAATTAGTGACAGACTTATGGCAAGCAGAGTCCAGTGTAAAGACAAGGCAGTATTTATAATCTCAGCCTATGCCCCACAGTATGGCTGTGATGATGTGGTTAAAGAGTGCATTTCATGCAGCAGTTGCAGGACCTACTAGATAAAGCAGGACACAGTAAGGTGATATTGATAATGGTGGATCTGAATGCTCATATTAGGATAGACAGAACAGGATATAAGGACCATATGGGCCCACATGAGTGGGGCAACAGGAATAAAGGAGGAGGGGTGGCCATTCTAGACTTCTGTCTGGCAAATTACTTGATAGTGGCCAACACATGGTTCAACAAGGCAGACAGTCACAAGATCACATGCAAGAGTGGCCAACATGCAACACAGGTAGACTTCCTTCTAGTAAGGAAAAGATATTTTAGAATTAGACATTGCAAAGTCATTCACAGTCAGGTCAACAGGGACTAGGTTGAAGACCAGGAAGTTGATTGGAGCAAAAGCATAAGAGCTGGAGGAAATACTCAGGGGTCTAGCACATCAGAAAGAAGAAGAAGAAATAGATGGAGCCAAAGAAGAATGGTAGTGTTTCAAAATGTCACGTGATGACTATAGAACAGACCATGTTGCGACCAGTACTGCAGTATGCAGAAGTGGTGGAATGCAGAAGTCCAGGAAGTTATTAAACAAAAAAAGGAGTGTAAGGAAAAGTAGGAGATAGAAAAGATGGACCAGGCTAAGAATGAATACTGGTTGGTTAACAAAGAGGCTAACAAAGAAGTCACAATAGCAAAAACTTTAGTAATGATAAAAGTAAGCACTTTTGTTCTAAACTGGATATCTTCAGATTGTGAAAGCATTTCTTAACGCACTGGTTCAATAACAACCATATGATGCAAACAGTTGATGAAAAACAGACTAAATGGAAGCTAACTTAATTAATGCCTTAATTGCTTATTTTGACATTGTGTTATGAAATGCTTACTGTGATTAGTAATATTTGCCTGCTTTTTAGCTTCTGGTATGTACATATGCATTTATGTATTTATTTATTTTGGGGGAGTAATCTTACCTTTTTTTATTCCATTTTTTTTTGTCTTTTTAATACCAATAAATATTATGTGCCAAAGCTTCCCAAAGACCTTAGTCTTGGCCCAAATGGGAGGCTGTTAAGAAACTATAGGAACAGGGGTATAGCACTGAGGATGAGGGAAGTGTCTAAAGCCCATATTTAAAAGGCTGACTACATCAGAAAGATGTCATTTGACATTCATTGTAGACAAGTGTAAAGTACTACATTCCTGCCACAATAACCTAGTAATGAAGTATCAGCTGGATGAACGAATCAGATGTCAAAAGAATAGCAAAACAGAAGGATTTGGGGAGGTTTATTACAACTTGACAAAACCATCTGAAGCAGAGTGACAGGACTGTTAAAGCAATGAACAGAATGTGGAGTCTATCCTCATGAGGATAAACTTCAGAAGCAAATTTGTAATGTTTCTGCTCCACTAGGCCTCTAATGAGGCTGCACTCTATGTACTGAAGGTAATTCTGAAGGCCATTCAAGAAGAATAACATCATGCCACTAAAAAGAATCCAGAAGAAAGCCAATACAAATGTGCCTGGATGGAGGGGAACAAGAATGATCATAAATGAGATAAGATGAGTCATTTCTCACTAAAAAACAGAAGAATCAGGGATCCATGATATGGATGATATGGATCATGTCAAGGAAATGGGAAGGGGTTACCATAAACTGACAGGAAGGGGAGTATTTGCGGCCATAAGGAGCAGACTGTATGGCTTCATTACTGCCTGGAACTGCAAAAGCACTTTTTCATAGAAATATGGACCCATGGAATAGACACCTGAAATGGATGGTAGAGACTCCTGAAATGGATGGTAGAGAAAGACTGTAAAGTTGTATTCGAGATATAATAGAACAGGTGGAGAGATGGTGAAGGAGAACACTGAGATGGAGACAAGGGAGAATGATAAATGTTCTTTTTTATTAATAACTTTTTATTACATTTTTTGTAAAGGTATATACCATCAGCAAAACAATAAGTATATTGTATAAATAAACAACCATAGCAACAATCAAACAAAATAAACAAAGTGAAACAAAGAAAAACTATATACAAAATTCATAGTAGATACAATTTCTTGAAGGTAGGGTTGATAAGCTAATTTTTACTTTCTGCTGCACAAGTGAGGGTAACAGTACTAACTCATAGAATATCTGCCAATATGGTAAAAAAGACAAATATTTACATACAGAAATATAAATCCTCTTAACATTATGTTAGTATGCAAAAATTCATAGTCATTAAAGTGTTAATCATCATATGTTTTAACTAGAGCACGCTGTAGAGCATGTAAAATATTATTTTAACTAGAAACTACTGTATTTCAAAATACCATTCAAGCAAGAGAACGCACACTGAAAAGTTCATAAATCTAGTAATTTTCCTGTACGGCAAGTACAAATGGGAACTGTTTTTGGTATTCTGGTTACTTAATGTCTACCAAATGGATTTCCTTAATTAACTTTTTAATTCAGACACATGCTCTGTCATACAGTCCTTTATTTTTTGCTCATTTTTCCATACATCACAGGAAGCAACAACACATGTAACTTATCCTAACTTCTAAGTCTTTTCTGTCCATAGTAGCGAATATTTATGATGAATTCAACTATAATTAGTGAATCAACCTAAAACTGTAGTGCAATTTTATATCTGTTTTCATCTAATACCTAAATGTACATAGGAATAGACTACAAACTTTTCTTAAAATAATTCTAGGAACTTCATGAAGCAGTATATTATGTCTATAAATACATCCTAAAGCAAAAACAGTGTGTACATTTTTTTGGCTAATACCGGTTCCTATTACCTCTCCAGAAAACAAAAACAAATCATCATCATCATCATCCCCCTTTTTCCCATTTACATAGGGTCGGGGTATCGTATTAACTGACGCCAACTCTCTCGAATCAGTGCCACTCTCCTGCCTTCTTCAACACTCATCATGCCTGACTGTCGCAGATCTTCTTTCACACAATCCATCCACCTTTTTGTTGGATATCCTCGTTTCCTCTTACCTTCTTCCTGTCTGTCCCAAATCTTCTTCACCAGATTGTCTTCTGCTTTTCTACACATTGTGCCCAAACCATCGTAATCTGTTCTCTTTGATCTTTTCTGCAATTGGAGCTACTTTGGCTTCTGCTCTTATGTCCTCATTTCTTTGCCTGTCCCGCAGTGTGCATCCTACCACCTTTCTCAGGCACTTCATTTCCATCACCTCTAGCTTCTTCAACTGTTCTGCCTTTACTGCCCAGGTTTCTGTAACATACAGTAGTACTGGTCGCACCACTGTCTTGTACACCTTACTTTTCAGCTTCTTTGGCATTCTTCTGTCATAGACTACACCTGATACTCTATGCCAGTTGGCTGCAGCCCCTCTGATTCTAGCTTTGACCTCTTCATTCAGACTACCCTTCTCCTCAACCCCCTCCCAGATACTTGAAGCTGTTTACCTGTTCCACTATCTTCCCATCTATCTCTATTCTCAGCTCTTCTGATTACCCCAATCTGCTGCCATTACCACTGTCTTATCTGTGCTTAGTTTCATCCCATGTGTCTTCAGATTTGCATTCCATTCTCCTATCCTTTGCTGAAGTTCTAGATCAGAGTCTGCCTGTACTGCCACATCGTCTGCATACAGCAGCTTTGTTGCTCTGACCCCTCCAACCTGTTTGCTGATGTAGTCCATTACCAGTATGAACAGCAGTGGGCTCAGATCTGAACCCTGGTGTACACTCACTCCCACTGGGAACCCCTCAGTGAGGCCAAACACTGTTCGTACTTGAGTCACTGGGTCCTTGTACATAGCCTGTACTAAAACAAAAACAAACAAACAAAAAAATGTTGCTTACAAAACAAGGCTTTTTACATTCTAATTTTAATAAAGAAGATTATCCCTTGAAGCTGTATTTTGTTATATTAATTTTAGCATGAAAGACATATATACATATTATTCCTATATAAAATATTTTTCTTACAGTGCATTCTGCAAAGAGTAACTTTTAATAATTTAAAACAATCCTATTTTACACAAAGACCCAAATAAATACTGCAAAAAAAAAAAAAACAAGAATAATGTCCAAATGTAAGTCAGAGTTGAACACAGCTGTGTATTGTTAAGAAAAGGTAATTTTCCACAGCATGAACATATTATTTAAGTAAGGCTCCAAATATACCAGGCTAACAATTTAAATAAAAAGTGTGTGTTTTTACATTTTTTTCTGTAAAAACAAAAAGACTGATTCTAAATCATTGTTGTAAGAAACAGAAGCGTAAAGAACTTTGATGTCTAATGTAATCAACATATAAGTATGGTATTCAGTATTTGCATCCATATTGGAGTTCTTAAGTGTACATGCATGAATTATAGAAGGGGTCTCAAGGCCACTTTAAAACAACAAAGCCTATTCCTTCTGTGAGCCATCACCTAATATACAGCTCCTCTGGGATGTCTGAGCATAGGAAGTAGGAAGAACTTCACTCCTGGCAAGTTAAAATGTGTAAAAACAAGCTTGGAAAAACAAGGTCAAGAAACAAGGCAAAAGGGGGATGAATGGTGTGTCAGGATGTAGATAAGTAAAGGTAAAAAGGAGCAGGTTAAAGGGAGTTGGTAGCTCAAGAATATAAATAAAGGTAGGCATAGGAAAATGTGAAAACCAAGGATAATTGTCTGAAGATGAGGTAGAAGTAGAACTTAACAAGGATACACAAGAATAGAACCAGTGACATTCAAGAAATCACAGAAAGGAGAATGGTTGACATGGAGGGGAGCAAGGTGTGGAGAAGAAGAATGGGAAAGGTGAGATAGAATATCAGGGTATACAACAGCAATGTGGCCTAAGGACTAGTGAAGAAGAGGAGGGTGGGGTATGCCTGATGTTAAAACATTGTCTAATAACACATACTTCGTCATAACTATTATCTTTCTTTTCTTCTGTTTTACATATAACCATATTTTCAGAAACACTTGTAGACTCCCTGAAATAGAGCAAGGAGTTTGAGGGAACTAGCAAAGAGAGAGAGTGAGTAGGTTTGTCTGCAAGACAGGAGGGCTCCATAGAGAAGGTTGAAACAGGCCAAGAAAGCCATCAGAGTCTAAAGAGTGAAGGATACAAATGTGGCAAACCAATGCACAGGCAAATGGTAAGCAGAAATAACACTATAGGTCATGGTTGGAGGTAGTGAAAGGGGGACAGAATGTGAGGTAGAGTAGGAAACGTGACAAGAAGAAACAAAGGAAAGACCTAGAAGGGAAATATGAAATCAGGAGAAGGAAAGAAGAAAATACAGATAAGAACCAGGTAAGAGGGTGGCCAAGACGGAACTGTGAAAAAGGAGAAGGACAAATGTGGAAGAACAGTAGATGCAGAGGTGAAGGAGAACACAGAAAAAAAGGAAACTGGAGGGAAAGTAAGCAGAGATAGCTTAGCATGAACAAGGAGGAAAAATGTATTCAGGGAGAGAAATGAGAATCTGTCAGGAGAAGACAAGTTTACTGCTGGCAATGAATGAAAGAATGCAAGGGATTAGATGTAGCAGAAGGGGAAAAATAAATATTTTAATTAATGAGGAGATAATACCACGAATGAGATGATCCTAGGCCTGAGAACAGGAAAAGTAGATCTAGAGGAAGCCAGAATGTCCACAAAATGCAGGGTGTGCTCACATCTAGTTATTTATATGTGCACAAAAGACTCAGCAGAAGGGAAATTAGAAGAAATGGCCAAACAGTCTTTAGCAAACCCCACACCACCCTGCTCCTCTGCTTAAATCTGTAAGGCACACTGCTATCTCACACCCTGGTCACCTACCCTAGCTTTGCCTCTTGGCTTGTGTCAATGTTCTCTTTCCTCTTCATGGAGATAGCTGTGAGATGTATGGAATTAGGAAACAAAGTAGCCTTTTCAGAGTTTTCATCAATGCCTGAACCCAAAGAAGTCTGGAAGGTAAAGTATAGAGCAATGACGGAGTGAGAGGAAGAGGTAGACTAGACATGCAATACAGGAAGAAAAATAACTTAAGCAAGGGGTATCAGCACCATCTAGCCCACAGCAGGCAGTGGTGCCATAGTTTGGATACAAAAGGACAACTTTAAACCTGAGAAGGCACTTGGAATGGGGAGTAGCAGATAAAATGGAAGACAGGACAGGAGTAAGGAAGAAAAAGAAGGAGGAGGAGGAAGGAAGCAGGACAGGTTAAGGGAAAAAGCAGCTGGTACTAAGGATGGGTGATGCTGCTAACAATGCAAAAAGCTTAGGGAAGCTAATGAGTGAGTTAAAAGCAACTATATCAACAGGAGTAATGTATATAGTGGAAGGACTGAGTAAACATGATAAATGACTAGATCATGGTAGTACCCAGAGGTAGATTCTTTAGATGGGAAAGAATGGGTAAAAAATGCAGAAGCACAGCAATGTATCTGAGGGAAGGAACCAAATGTGGGTTTCAAGAAGGGCTTGAACAGGAAGAGAAGAGAGGGAAAGAAAACTAGGGGGGGGAGTATTTAAGTATCAGATATCTAGCTATTATGATGGATAGTGAGAAAGGGATAGTTGCTGGACTGACACAGTACATGTTCTTAGATAATTGTCCTAGACAAGGGAGCAAGTTTAAGTATAGTCTAGGGAAATGGCAAGTCAGGAACAGACTAATGCTTATATCAAGTTCTAATTTTGGACTATTCCAAAGCTAATATTAAGGATGGAAAATGAGATATTGAAGATAATAGATAAGAGGAGGGTTGTGTGCATTGGACACCAGAAAAAAAAGTTACTAACATTGTACCATGTAAATCGGAATAATTAGAGGGAGCAGGGATGAAGACCTCTCTAGCAATTAGCTATCATATTAAAGTGTTATTCAACATAAGAACATATGTGAGGACAGAAACAAAGATATCAGCAGGGGATTACAGGGCACAGACTATGATAACGTAGCAGGAACAATGACTTCCATCATGACAGAATGGCAGAAAGCCACAAAAGGTAAATGAACCTGAGAAACCAGGAAAGCAAAAAGGGTAAGTGAAACATGAGAAACCAGACCAGGAAAGCCAAAGAAGTAAATGAAGCATGAAAAATCATAAAAAGGAGCTTTATGGAAGAGGATGAATGAAGGACTTGTAGGGAAAAACAATCCAAAGTGAACAGAAGAACAATGTGGACAATCTGGCTAAAAGGAAAAGTTAAGGTGTTATTAAAAGCAAAATAAAATGCTCATACAAAAGTGAAAAAAGGTAAACAGTTCAGTAAATAAAAAAAAACAACTATGAAAGACAGGAGTTTTAGTCTTGAATGGATAGGGATATTGACAGATGGTTTAAGGAAGTAAAGAAGAATTTCTTCAGACTCTTGAGGAAGAAGGCAAGAAGATTTGGGGTCATAAATAATTTAGTTAAGGAAAGATATCTAAATGATAGTTGGAAGTAGAAGAACATGGAAAGACTCCTGACATAGTCTTTGCATTTGTGCTTTTAAAGGCGAAGGAAGGTAGAGTACCTACAAGAGAGGGGAAATGCAGGGGTAGAGGGGTACATGGACAAATGAAGAAATAAATTATGGGAAGGTAGTCAAGGGACTCCTGCAAATAAAGAAGGACAGATCTCTGGGGCCAGATTTGTAATTCTCATTTCAAGATATTCAGGAAGTAGTTGAGGTTTTGATAGATCTTCATAATGACCTGTTTGACAGATTCCTAGCCCAAAGAAGACACATAAAACAAAAGAAATCTGTCACAGTGGAGTCACTGGAAAAATAAGTACCAACAGTATCCCTAGGAATTACAGGCTGATAAGCCTGGTCTACACAGTAGAGAAGGGCATGAGACATTTCAGGAGAGAACCTGTTTTTGGAGCCTAACATCATGCTGCACAGCTGCCAAAATGAGTTTATGGCCAGAAAAATTGGGTTACATAAAACTGGGTGACAAAGGACATGGATATAGAAGAGCTGGTGGAGATCATTTTTCCTGGATTTTAACAATACCTTCAATTTTCTCCCTCATATGAGGATTATTAAGCAAATCAAAACATGTTAATAATAAAATGATTAAAGATAAAAATGAATTAAGGTAGGAAAGCGAGTGGTAGTAAGGGAAGAGAACTGTTCAAGTTGAGTACTGCAAGTAGTGGAATGCCGCATGGGTCACTTCCGGAACCAATGCTCTTCATTCTATCTGAATGACACTAAAAAAAGAAGTGCATAAACCACTTAAAGTTATATGAAGACAGGGTCAACAACTTGAGGTAGGTGAGCCAAAACTAAGAAAGGCTTTGAGGAGGCTAGTAGCCTGGGCTGAATGAGGTTCAGTGTTGACAAACATAGGGTGTCACCCTGGGAGGACCAATTTAGTGGTGGTATTTGGGTGTGGGGCTTCTGATTAGAGGTGAATAATACTAATATATAAAGAGTAAGATACCAGACTGAAAAAGCAGCACATAAAACTAATAAAATGTTTGCCTGCTTAATAAAATAACTAACTTGCAGGGGCATGGAGGTAATATTCAACTCTACAGAACAAACTTCATGATGAAGCTTCAGATCCTGTACTAAATCAAGTTTCAGAACACAGGGATAATGAAACTAAGCTTCCAGAGACAATATAGAGAAAAGTAACTAGTACTGTTTAAGGCATGGAGAGAATAACATATGGAGTAGCTGGACAGGTTGGGACTGTATTGCATAACATGAACAGATAATTAAATAAATTCCTTAGAGATTAGGAAGAAAAAGAGGGCATAATTTAGGTGAGCCATGCTTTCAGATGTAATTACAAAGGAAATGAGCTGAAATGGAATGATTGGAGGGCAGGAGAGGACTGAATTTTAAATTAGATGTGGTCCATGTTTAGTTTGGACATAAGGAAATATTACTTCAGAGAATGGATAATATTCAATTAGAATGGCTCAAGAATAGATGGCAAAGCCTTAAAAATGTGGAAAATGGAAATGGAAAATTCTGAACAAAAGCAGTGGGGAGGGGGTAAGTGTGGTTTGATAGCTGCAACAATCTGTTAGACTTTAGAGATTATTATTATTCTGTTAGTAAAGTGCCCACATGCATGTAAGTGACCAAAATAGTGCATCATACACCTAAAGATATATGAAAGGGCAACAGGAATAACCTAACGTGCACAGAAAGACAGCAGATAAGGCACATGATCAAAAGATTTAGTACCTGAAATGAAGGTAAGGAGAGCAAGTGTGAGCGACCTTTCGTACATAATCATACAAATAAATAAATGAAGTACGTCACTGCTTCCAACTTACTAGATCTTAATACAGTATGTGCCACCCAGCCACACAAACTCTAACAGCATTTAGCTATTAAATCTTATATTTAATCTTGCTGCAATGTAGTTGATTCTCTAAGCCCATACCTTACTCTCAGCCTGTCTAACTATTACCCTCTGTCATTTCGTCTTTACTGATATACTGCATGTTCACACACACTCATTTTCTATGTCATCAATTGCACTCGTGTTTGTCTGGCATGTTTAAAATCATCTTATTATTACTAACTGTAACCTATTCTTTCTATAACTTGTATACTATCTATTTTATTGTATCATCTATCTGTAATTTTGTATTCTCTATAATGGATGTTTGATTTTGTTTTGATTCTGTAGCTTTTCATGTTTGTTTGTTTGTTTGTTTGGAGCTTTTCCTGCCCTAGCCTATACTGAAAAATGGGCTCACTCTGGCCCAGTAGACCACCCAGTAAACAAATGCAAATAAATAAATAAATAAAATAAATAAATAAAATCAAGAGAATACAGTCTGAAAAATACAAAATGGATAGTTCAGAGGGGTAGCATCCATAGAAGGTAGTATTGCTTCACACATGAGATTGTATAAGATTGGCAGAGCCTTCTCAGAGAGGTAGAAAGGTCAAAGAAATGTGACAAAATTAGCAACGTATGATTTATGGAACAGTCATAAGGAAGCCCTTACAGGGTGAGGAAAAATAGTTTGATATCTTTTTAGCTATCAAATACAGAATGTATAGAAATGGTAGATCAATCCATTAGTAGGCATGGAAGGCACGGCTTATATTTCCATTTTTGAAATTTTGTGCATAAGAATATAAAGCTAAAATTGCAAAAAGGTCTCTTTTTTTTCCATCTGTTTTTAGAAAACTTGACTTTTAGGACACATACATTGGTATTTTTCACTTCATTTAGAAGCTGCAGTTTCTGTGTTATGCTTCGTGACGAGCAGATATAACGAACCATAACCCTGGCCCCAAAGGAGCTGCAACAGTTGCACGGCAGGCAGCCTATCGCTCTGACATTTCTTGCTGTTGCCATTTGATACAATCTGAGAGTGAAGTGGAAGCAGCAAAGCTGTAGTCTCCTGCCAACAATGCCAATGCGCTGTGCTACTAACTGTGTTTAAAAGTGTCCCTTTCAGCTGCACTCTAGGGGTACCACTCACACACGATCACAGTTGTACCTACAGCTCCCAGGAGGGGCTATTTCAGAATTATGCTGTCACATTTTTTCCACTTCAGGCAGCAGTATAAAATTTCAGTCTAGTCTGTAGTACAGCATACCTTCTGACCTCTAGGAAAGAAATGAAAGACAGGAGACAGCACCCTTCCACATAATTACTACAGCTCAGTTAAAGCCCAAAGTGAAATGGCACTTCAGAAATGTATTCCAAGATATTTAAAACTACAGGATATCGATTATGGAATGGTATGTAAAGGTGGAACCTATTTCTGTTTAAAAGTTTGTCATATAATCTCTTACAATCAATAAAAGTCAATCAGCAACAACAGTATTTACAGACAGTATTAGTTTGAGTAAAACATTCATTCAGTTCTGCCCAAAATGAACATCTTTTTACTTACTGGACAGATTCTATAGATTTACTTCTTCCTCAGTATGTTTTCTTTCCACAGATAACTAAACTGATACGTGACATTGTTAATTCATTTGTCAGTATTTTTATTTTCTGTAGCACTGCAAATGCGTGAATAATTATTTAATTTGCCATTTTGGATTGGTGACCATTTTAATGATTTTATTCTCTTGTAACAGTGAATAGTAATTCATAGTATTGAGGCAGGCGTTACAAAGTGTAAAAAAAACTGCCATTCACACTGCTTATTTCTGTATAAGTATAGAGTGCATGCCTATAATTATGTTGTGCGATTGTGATACAGAAGTTTATTTAACGTTTAGGTATAATTTCAAATGAAGCATTAGCCACTGCACACTGTGACTCAGGGAATGAATAAGCAGTAGTCTTGAATGATAATGCTTTTTTGTGTGTGTGAAGTTAAAGCCATGTAGGAACATTCTTAACTTAAGTTCATGGCAGAGTTTGCCAGCTCACTGATGGTGCAGACCACAAAAAAAACAAAGTGCAGAACTGCTTTCAGCTTTGTGACAACAATCAGCATTTTCTAGAGTAATCTGACAGTAGTGTTTAGCTCCCACTCATGGCTTTATTCAATGTCCTACTCAACAATGTGTCTCATGGAGCAAGTTCAGGAAGGCCACTATGTAGCAGCAAGGGTTTGGTGCAGCTAAACATAGGCTATAACTACTGAGTGACATTTGTAAACTCTCTAGGTACTGAATATAACAGTTTGCAGCTAAGGCCAAGCCTGTTATGTGTAGCACTACACCCCATGCAAGCCTTTTACATGTAGCACCTTGCCCCACCCACAGCCCAATACCTGATTACTTAAAAGTGTTAAGCCATAGGGCAGGACTCCCTGCGGCTGTATGCTGCACACCAAGTTTATAACAACGTATAAATAAAATAAATAAATAATATACCCAACAAATTTGATCAATAAATGCCGTAAGCAAGGTTAGTTGTATATATCATAACTGTAGATGACCTACACAACTACAGCAGGGAATAGGCTTTTTAAATACTCTGTCAGTTATAAAAGTTATTATAAAAATGACCAGCCATATGCCAAGCTGTTTAGGGAATGTTGGCCCTTGATCTGTTGTCACTCCTTATAAAGTTCTCAGGGCAATGGTTTACTAAGTCAGGGGCAGCTTTATTGAGTCATCTTGTAGCCTAATTTTGTGTGCCAAACTCATGACAAGTTATTAATGACTATACAAATCACAATGATTAGAGTTACAGAGGCAGACTAGCTTGGTAACTGGTGATACCAATTTTGTTCTTACCATTTTGTGAATTCCAGCACCGATGTGCTATAAAAATCTATATAATTTATACTGGTCCAGCTCTTTTCCTTCATACACCTCTAGAGTAATCTGCAAATATAATGAGCAAAAGCTTTTGTCTTCTATTTGTATGTGAGAGGAAAAGATGCCATAAAGTAGTGTCCTGATTATGGAACCCTATGCTACACCACTGGACACAAGTGAAAAGAGTTCTTACTGAATGACTTCTAACCAATAGTAATTGTTAAACCAAGCTTACTAAGTCTGCTTATAATCTGTGTGGGGGATAGGGTGGGCTGAGGGGGAGCAGAGCCAAATGCCTTGGCCAATGCTTTAACAAGATATAGGCAGCCTGCATGAATGAAAAACCACGCTAGAACCAAGCAGTTACCAAACTTTCTTTTACTAGTACTTCTGGTACCTCGGCTTACACCTTCAAGGAATAACGTTTTTGCTCCATACCATTTCATTTATACAAGTGCTTCTCCTCAATTGAAAAAAATTGTTTTTTTGATTGATTGGTGGATTTATCATGTTTATGATGCATGAACGGAAAAACCTGTACATCCAAGGCTGCAGTGACCCTTAAGAAAAGGTAACCAAATTCTGTAGACATGATTTATCTTTTACAAATCAACATTTATTTATATGTAAAAGAACTGGGTCAGCGGGTCTATATCAGAACATCAAAGTATTAAAACTTTGAATGTTCTGATATTGAACACTATTCAGCGAACGCTAAAAATAGCGAAGCTGCAAAACAGCGAATTCTTTCCTCAGAAACGAAATCGTTTGGCCATTTCTGTGGCTTTGCAATTCTTAGTGCTGTGGTGGAAAGTTATGGGTTGGGTTCAGGTAAGTGTGTGATTGTTTGCTCGTTAGGGTTAGGGGCGGGTTAAGTGAGTTAGGGTTAGGGCACGGGTTAGGTGAGTGTGCGATAGTGACGGACCTTAGGGTTAGGGTTTGGGTTAAGGTAAGTGGGTAGATAGTAGTGTATGTTTAGTTTAGTGTAGCATTAGATGTAGGAATTTATGTGTATGTGCGTGGTTGCTATTTGTTTGATGTGCTTGTGTTGTGTGTATGTGTTTCGGAGCAGCAAATTTTTTCCATGGGAAAAAATTAGCTGTTCTGAATGTTCAATATTTTCATGTTTAGATGTTTTGGGGCCGATGAAATAGCATTCTCTATTTTCATCTTTCGATAACGTGATATAAACGTGGGTCAGCTATTTTCTTCTGAGAGAACTCCATAATGATCATATCTGTAAGCCTGCACATGAGGCTAATGGATGTGCAGCTGTAGCGACCAGCTGTAAATTTTCACTTTGTAAGAACGTATCACAGTGTCCTGCTGCTATAGCAAACAAAAAGCATAAAGAGATGTGAATGGGAAGGCTACTAAATTATGTTAAATGGCACTAAAAAAATAGGAGAGATCCTATCTAATTATAAAACACTTTACTAATTAGTTCAGTTTTATTAGCAAGTGGGGAATTTTGGAAAACATTAAGAGTCAGGTTGTTTTGATATTGCTTTTTGCTGGATGTCTTTCTTTTCTTCATACAGTTCAACAGTGGTTAGTCTGCGGTTTTATTGTGAGTGCGTTTTTTTGATACCAACAGTTGGCTATTTTTTTTTTTGTGCTTAGTTGAGCTTGGTTTTATTTTTTAACATTGGAAACAGTTTATAGAATGAATGGTGCATTTTTAATTTATTGTTTGTTTTGTAATTCCACCATTAGTGCTTCTTTTTGCAGCACCCATTATATTTATGTCTGATGAAGACATGAGGGCCAAATTCATACAATGTGTACACCTCGAGGTAACCTTTTTCAGATCAGAGACAACCCTCCATGGTGTTTTTGCATGAAGATGGGCAACCATGTTGCATTACAGTATAGGAAAGTGGTGGTGAGTTTAGTCGTAAGGTAACATTAGGAGATTTCTGCGTGAGTGTACATGAGGGAGTGCATGTGTAAGTGTATAATTTTGTGTGAGTGTGTCTGCCTGGAAAGTAGCAGTAGGGGAGTTAGTTGGTGGTAAATTAGGCAGGTGTGTGTGTATGTGTGTACGTCTGAATGGATGAGAGTGTCTGTGATTGCAATCAGGAGGGGAGGAGTCTGTTTTGTGTATGTTTTTGTGTGTGTGTGTGTGTGTGTCCGTGTGTGTGTGAGTGACTGAGGGGAGAGAGGTGTCTGTGCTAATATGATGTGGCTGCCATTGTTAACTATGGTAATTCATTGTAACTACCACAGGAAAGTGGTGATCTGCATTCATGGGTGTCAATGGCAATTCATAGTGTTAACTACCACAGGAAAGTGCTGATCTGCATTCACGGTAGTCAGTGGCAACTCACAGTGTTAACTACCACAGGAAAGTGCTGATCTGCATTCACGGTAGTCAGTGGCGACTCACAGTGTTAACTACCAGAGGAAAGTGCTGATCTGCATTCACAGTAGTCAGTGGCAACTCACAGTGTTAACTACCACAGGAAAGTACTGATCTGCATTCACGGTAGTCAGTGGCGACTCACAGTGTTAACTACCACAGGAAAGTGCTGATCTGCATTCACAGTAGTCAGTGGTGACTCACAGTGTTAACTACCACAGGAAAGTGCTGATCTGCATTCACGGTAGTCAGTGGCGACTCACAGTGCTAACTACCACAGGAAAGTGCTGATCTGCATTCACGGTAGTCAGTGGCGACTCACAGTGCTAACTACCACAGGAAAGTGCTGATCTGCATTCACGGTAGTCAGTGGCGACTCACAGTGCTAACTACCACAGGAAAGTGCTTATCTGCATTCATGGTAGTCAGTGGCGACTCACAGTGCTAACTACCACAGGAAAGTGCTGATTTGCATTCATGGTAGTTAATGGCGAGTCATAGTGTTAACTAAGGCAGGAATGTGCTGATCTGCATTCACGGTAGTTAATGGTGAGTCATAGTGTTAACTAAGGCAGGAATGTGCTGATCTGCATTCATAATAGTCGCAATTCATCGACATGTAAATTAGTCAATAATGAGGTCTTTTCTCATTTTGGCTAATGTATCTATGAATAAGTAGGGCCTTTTTACCACAGGCCTAAACTGAAGTAGTAGAGACTTTAATGAATCCTCAGGATGATCTCAGACTTTGCAGAATTTATTAAAGCAGCTATTTGTGGTTGGCATACTGGGGTAATTTAGGATTAGATCCCAGTTAGTGCTATTAAGGGCACTATGCATTTGGTATAATCATTACTTGATAATTTCAAGATATGAAGGTCTTTTGGTGATTATTACATTACCTTGCATTTGTTTGATGACAAAAGGAGGCAGTAAGTGTATTTAGTCTGTCATTTTAACTGCCTAAACATTCTGTCTCAATTCCATTCCTACCCTTACCCCTTACCCTTTTTTCACTTGCCCCATGCCCTTTTCAACACCTCTACAGTTTCCCCTTCATTACCCATTCCAAATTCTATTCAATGAGCCACACATTTCTTTATGAAAAATTACTTTATGAGATCCTGGGAATAATTAGGTCCTACAATCTGTTGCCTGTGTCCCTTCCTTCCTTCCCTGTCTGTTTTAACTGTTCAGATTGACTTATTCACATCTCCCTTACATAACTTCCCCTTTCTTTTCAAATCATAACTGAGAAGAACTGCCCCAGCTGTTGGTCATACTCCTTTCCCTCCATGTTATAGACCTTTCTGTTAACCTTTGTCTGCACTTCTTCAAGTAGCCTTATGTCCTTTGTCATAAATGGCCTCCAGATCTGCACACAATGCTCAAACTGTGGTCTGATCTAGGCCCTGTATAGTTAAAGCATTAGCACTTTAAGACTGAACTCTATCCCCCCGAGGACACACCCCATTGTTCTATTTACTCTTTCTGCATACTCTCATTATGCTAACCAGTGGTCCAGTCCACGTGTGACTAGATCCTTTTACTGCTCTGCTGGCATCAGATCTACTCCCTTGCACTGACACTTTGCATCAGGGTTTTGGTGGACTAAATACAGTATTTTGCTTTTCGTTGTCAGTGAATCTCAACTATCACCTTTCTGTCCACGTGTTACTCTAATGACACCATGTCATGGTTTAACTTGACAAAGAAAGAGGTGATGGTAGGGACTGTGCACACTCTGGGTATGTTGGTATGGGTGATGTCTGGGACATTTAGCATTCTGGTAGGATTTTTCACTATCTGTGAGAAGTAACTGAAATTAATGAAATTGTGAGGAGTTGGGCATATTTGCTATGAGTAGTGTAGTTGTCCTAATCAGTTGTAGGGTAATTGAAGTTGCGACTGTGTTATTTCTGATTTGTAATTTATCAAGCTTAATGAGATATTCTTCATGTGCTTTAGATGGCATGGAGGGAGTTCTGTAACTGCCAGTTACATTGTAATCTTTGTAGCTAATTGTGTTTGGTGTGGTCTTTTTTGATGGCCATGCAGTGTGATTGTTATGGATGTAAGGGGTTGGCATTCCAATGATAGTTTTGCAGGTTTAAAAAAATTGTAAGGCATTACACTCTGGAAAACTAGAGCTGCTAAACAGGTCCTTAAATGAATCATTTTTTGTATTTTTTATACCCCTCCACCCTCTACATTCAGGAAAGTCTCTATGTTGTAGTTTTTTTGTTTAAGCTTCTGGCCATTAAGGAAAGCCATCCAGATCCACTACAAGTCCTAGAATCATAACACTCCCAACAGCAAACTGGATGAGCCAAATATGTCGAAACATGTACCCACTAAAACTGAGCAACATTTCTTGTAGATGTAGGGAGAGGGCAAAGCAACCCACAGATGCACCTGTACGTTAATACTAACCCCATAGTTACACAACTGGAGAGAAAAGAGTAGCTCCTGGTAAAACTGAAAAAAAAAAGCTTACATAACTAGAACTTCACAGTAAACCCATTACATGTAAAAACATTCCTGTCATTGTGATTTTTAGGTGTAGGGATCAGGTAGAAATCAAATCAAGTAGTTAACTTATTCATTCATTTATTCATTCTCATATACTTCTTTTTATTCAGTTCATGGCTTAGGGAAGCAGGAGCCTCTCTCAATGCTTAAAGGTTACAAGACAGAAAAACGTATCCTGCTAGAATGCTAGTCAGCTGCATGATGTGCATGCACATACACATGGCATCAAGTCACCGTCGCATCATTTATCTCACTTAACATCAGGTTGAAATGAATACTGTGATTTGTTTTATTTACCTTGTGTTTTACCTGTATTCTGCTTTTAACTGCATATTAAATTTGAAAAGAGATCACAGTTCTGTCTCTTGTGAGTCAGGCAGAATTGTTTTCCCCACCCTCCCACCCGGTTACTGTAGAGTTCTTAAATACCACTGTCTTTCTAAGTACTGTACTTTAAAAAAAGCACCAAACCAGACATGTCCAAGGGTCAGCTTCTGGTGATTTCTCCTGTCCACATGGTGAATCTGGGCATACTGGGGCAATGCAGCAATTGCCTCATGTACACAGACAACCCTCTCCTACCACCCACCACTACAACCTGTGAGAGATGCACTTACATAGCCAAACCTCCTACCACCCACCACTACAACCTGTGAGAGATGCACTTACATAGTCAAACTGGAAGCAAAGCTCTCTCAACCAAAGATTGTGCTAGACAGTCAAGAGGTGAAGGTTAACAACCGCACTAGACCTCAAGCAAAACAGCCCTTCTAAACCCACACTACCAACACCCACACATAGCAACACTAAACCCACATATGTGGAGGCCCTTAACAGTAACCTACACAAGCAACAAGGACCTCTGAAGCTGAAACACAAACATCAATCACAACCAAAGTGTCACATACCTCACAACACCAGTGTGCCACCCAACAACAGCCCCTAAGGCAAGACAATATACCCAACACTTTAGTCATAGGTGACTCTATAGTTAGGAATACTAATGTCCCACTCACCAGGCTGAACAAGGAGAAAATTACAGTCAGCTGCCTGTCGGATGCCAGGATCTGCCACATAATGCATGCACTCAAGTCACTCCACAGCAAGTACAAATATGACTCTGTCATTGTCCATATTGGAGTGAATGACTTGAGATGTACCTCCCTGGACTACATGAAAAGAGACATGGAAGAGCTCTCGGATCATGTGGCCCAGGCAGGTATGACCCTAGCCCTGGGTAGCATCCTGACTTCCCCCAGAATGATAACACAGTATAAGGAAATAATTATTGACTTCAATGATTGGCTAAGCTTCTGGTGTCATTCAAAGGGGATCCAGTATCTGTCTGCCTGGGACGACATGATCGACAGACCACAATCCTTTGCCAGAGATGGTCTGCACCTGTCGCCCCTGGAATTCAGGTTACTGGTTAAGGCTCTTGCCACCCCTATAGTGCCTTTTTTAGGCAAAGTTCAAAGGACAAAACCACCACCATAACAGGTACAAGCATGCAAAATCTGAAAGTAATACTACTCAATGCTAGAAGTCTAAACCTCAAAATGCTCTCTCTCGAGGCACTCCTAAAAATGGAGAACATTGATATCTGTGCAGTAACTGAGAGAGCACCCCTGCAAAACCAGGCTACAACTCTTACCACACTTTTCAGCCACCAAACCAGGACTGAAACACTAAAGGCTGAGGAGTGTCCATATTCACCAAGGATATTCACAACATCAGGCTAGTTGCCCAACACAATGCTTCTGAAATTCTCCAGTTGCAACTAACACTAGGTAAGACTGCAATCCAAATTGTAGCTTGCTACAGATCCCCCACCATGCCCCAGGATTTTCACTACACCTTTCTAAACATACTGGAAAATATTAACATACAACCAAACACCCTAATACTGGGTGGTTTCAACTACTCTGCCATTAACTGGGAAAAGTACTTGTGTACCAACACCTTTGCCCAATGGTTCTCAGAATTCATAAATTCCAATGCCCTGGATCAACTAATCCTTAGTCCCACCAGGGGTGCCAATATCCTAGACCTGGTCATTACCAACATGGGAAATCGATGCTCCACACCTATGGTCACCCCCTCGTTGGTCAGGTCTGACCATAAGCTAATCACCCTTGACATCCACATTCCACCCCCACCCTCTAGTAAGGAAACCTCCATGAAAAACTTCTCCAAAGCCAAATTCATGCTACTCAAGTCAGAAGTGACAAACTTCATGACACCCATGCAGATGGTAACTGAAAGTTCGACTGCTGAATCCTACACTAAGGCACTGTACGAGCACATCCACTTGTGCATGAATCGTGCCATCCCCAATAGAACCAAGATGCTCTCCTCCAGAAAAAGGAAGCCAATCTGGTGGTCCCTTGCCATAAACAAACTTTACAATAAAAGAAAGAAACTGTTGCAAAAAAGAGGAAAATCCCAGAATGCAAAAAACTCCCTTACCAGCCTCAGTAAGAATCTGAGATCCTTCATAAAATCCTCCAAAGCTAGTTACGAAAATAAAATTGCCAAAGATTCCAAAGACAACCGCAAGGCATTCTATAGCTATGTCAAGAATCTAAATGGCAATGATCAGATTTGCTCTGAGCTACAACAGAATGGCGTTAAATAAACTGATCCCAAAGATATTGCCAATATCCTGGCAGATCGATTCAGTGCAAACTTCACCCTCCTCTCACCCCCTAAAGGGCCCATCTCAATACCAAAAGATTGCCAAATTCTGGTAATAACGGCCACACAGGTAAAAAACACACTATCCAAAGCTAAGAATACAGCATCCATGGGACCAGATGACATCCCAGGCTGTGTACTACATGAACTACAAAATGAACTGGCACCCCACCTAAGTGTCATGTTTAATCATAGCCTCACCTCAGGCTTCATGCCCACTGAGTGGCACACAGCTACAGTTATTCCACTCCACAAGGGGGGACCCACTTTGGATACCGGGAACTACTGCCCCATCAGTCTGACGAGCTTGATCTGCAAGGCCATGGAATGTATTTTCATGGAACTTATAAACAAAGACATTGGCAACCTTCAAACACTGGACCCTACACAGTTTGGGTTTGTGAAGGGCCGATCTTGTCTCCTGAACCTGATTTCCTTCTTCAAATCAGTCTCCAGAGCCATGGACAAGGGTAAGGTGGTCCACACAGCCTATCTGGACCTCGCCAAGGCCTTCAACACCATCCCCCACTCTAGAATCATAGATAAACTTACTAAGCTGGGCATTAATTCCTATGTCACTCGATAGATTGCCAACTGGCTTACTGACAGAACCCACACTTTAAAAGTAGCTGACTCCAAATCCAGCTCCAGACAAGTGACAAGTAGAGTACCTCAGGGTTCAGTCCTGGGACTGCTCTTGTTTGGCATCTACTTTTCTGAAGTACAGGCCAACGCTAAGGGACTCTGGCTAACAAAGTTCACATATGACTGCAAACTGGGAGCCATTATTGAATGCCCAAATGATGTGGATATTCTACAAAAGGGCCTTACAGAAACAGGTGCTTGGTGCCAGAGCCATGGGCTCTAGCTCAATGCCAAGAAATGTATAGTTATCCCCTTTGGAAAAAAGACATGTACCCATGAATTACCACATAGGTGGCAGTACACTAAACACTGAAAGTGTGATAAGAGACTTAGGGACACAGGTGGACAGTGGTCTCACCTTCGATAACCACATCGTCACAACAGTCAGGAAATCCTTCTATGTGCCACACCAAATCACTAAGGGCTTTTTATCCAGAAAAAAGGAGGTCATTGTCCCACTGTGCTCATCCCTCATTAGACCCATTATCGAATACAAACGCCCAATTTGGTATGTACCTCTCAAGACATCTGCAACAACTGGAAAGGCTGCAGAAATACCTCACTAAAAGAATCACAAGCCTAAAGCAGATGCCCTATGCTGACTGTCTAAAAAAACTCCACCTATACTATGTCGCATATTGTCTACTCAGAGGCGATTGCTGCTTAACATACAAGGCCATGTCAAACCCAGAGCTGTTGGACATGCTACACTTTAAAGAAATCCCAATCCCTCAGAGACACATGCTGCAGGGATCTAAACCTTGTCATCACAATGAACAAAACATGCTGGAGGGATAGGATCCTGACCCAGAGACTCCCCAGATTCTGGAATAGACTGCCCATACATGTCAAGCAGAGCACCTCTTTGGCCGTCTTCAAAAGGAACCTTGATGATTGAATGGGTGATAGGAAATTCACCCTGGGGATCACGTCAGTCGCCCTGCTAGACAGGGGTCCAGGGAAGTAAATACTGTGGGAAGAAATAGCCAGGGAATTGTTATGGCTAGTTTTGTATAGGCCCTAGGGCCGATAGCCTAGTACCAACCTATGATCCTATGAACCTATGTTGTGAAGAGTGTCTTCTGTAAGGTGTCTAAGTTAACCTGGCTCAGTAGTAAAGGTTAAGGAACTTCTGACAAAAATTACAAATACATGCAGACATACTCAAATCAGCACAGGTACAAGCAGCTAATGTAAAAGGTGAAAGAATGGATTCCAAACTCAAGTGTAGTAAACTTGACATATTTCCCAAGGCTCCAGAACTATACAGTCAAAAGTAACAAGTACTTTATCATGCTCTGTTACTGCATAATTGTTCAACCCTTTTTGTTTACATTACATCATATCTTTTTTTTATTTACTTGCTCATAGGTTCATAGGTAGGTACTAGGCTATTGGCCCAAGGGCCTAAGAAAGCCTAGCCAACAAAGTTCCCTGGCTTACGCCACCCAAGAAAATTGATTTCCTGTGCTCCTGTTGAGCAGAGCCACAGAAGTGATCCCTGGGGTGTATTTCCTATTTCCCATCCACTCATCAAGATTTTTCTTGAAGATTGCTAATGAGGAACTTTGCTTGACATAGATGGGTAGCTTGTTCCTGAGTATAGGAAGTCTCTGGGACAGGAATCTATCCCTCCAGCATGTCCTGTTTATTGTGGTGACAAGGTTTAGGTCCCTATAGCATGTAGCTTGGAGGGATTGGGATTTCTTTAGGTGTAGCATGTCCAACAGCTCTGGGTTTAACATAGCTTTATATGTAAGGCAGAGATCTCGGAGCAGGCGAGATGGTCAGTGCAGGGCATCTGTTTGAGGCCAGTAATCCTCTTTGTGAGGTACTTCTGTAACTTTTCCAGCTGCTGCAGATTTCTTGTGAGGTACATTCCAAAAGGGGCATTGTACTCTATAATGGGTCTAATGAGTGCCGAGTAGAGGGGAACAATGACCTCTTTTTTCCTGGATGAGAACCCTTTTGTGATGAGGTGTGCCACAAAGAAGGATTTCCTGATTACTGTGGCAATGTGATTGTCAAAGGAGAGACTACTGTCCACCTGGGTCCCAAGGTCTCTTATCACACATTCGGCATTAAGTAGACTGACATTTATGTGGTAGTTCATGGGTACAGAGTTTTTACCAAAGGGGATGACAATGCACTTTTTGGCATTGAGTTTGAGGCCATGCCTCTGACAATAGGCATCTGTCTCAGTGAGGCCCTTATGTAGGATGTCCACATCATTTGGGAACTCGACTATGGCTCCTAGCTTGCAGTCATCTGTGAACTTCGTTAGCTAGAGGCCTTCTGTGTTAGGTTTGATGTCAGATTTGGAATCTGCAACTTTTACAGTGTGGGTTCTGTCAGTCAGCCAGTTGGCAACTCATCTTGTGATGTTGGGATTTATACCTAGATTAGTGAGTTTAGCTATAATTCCAGAATGGGGGCTGGTATCGAACACCTTGGCGAGGTCAAGATAGGCTGTGTGAACCACCTTTCCCTCGTCTACGGCTTTGGTGACTGCCTCAAAGAAGTTGATCAGGTTCAGAAGGCATGATCTGCCTTTCACAAACACGAACTGGGTGGGGTCCAGAGTTTGAAGGTTACCAATGTCTTTGTTTGTGGGTTCCATGATGATACGTTTCATGGCCTTGCAGACCAGGCTCATCAGGCTAATAGGATGATAGTTCCCAGGATCAGTGGTGCCTCCCCCTTTGTGGAGTGGGATAACTGTTGTTGTGTGCCATTCAGTGGGTTCAAAGCCTGACATGAGACTGTGATTGAACATGGTGCTTAGGTGGGGAGCCAGTTTGTTCTGAAGTTCATGTAAAACGCAGCCTGGGATGTTGTCCGGTCCCGTGGATGCTGTGTTTTTGGTTTTAGAGAGTGCAGCTTTTACCTGCACAGATGTGATTACAGGGACTCTGCATTCTTCCTGTATAGATATGGGCCCTATAGGGGGTGAGAGAGGGGTAAAATTAGCACTGAAGCTATCTGCCAGGATGTTGGCAATATCAGTTGGTTCTGTAATTTTCATGCTGTTGTGTTGTAACTCAGAGCAGATCTGGGTGTTGCCATTGAGATTCTTGACATAGCTATAGAATGCTTTGTGGTTGCCCTTAGAATCAGTGGTGATTTTGTTTTCGTAGCTAGTTTTGGAGGATCTTATAAGGGTTCTCAGCTTCTTACTGAGGCTGACCAGGGAGCTCCCCCACTCATGGGAATTTACTCTCTTTTGCAACAGTTTCTTCCTTCTGTTGTAGAGTTTGTTTATAGCAGGGGACCACCAGATTGGCTTCCTTTTTTGGAGGATAGCATCTTGGTTTTGTTTGGGATAGCACGATCCATGCACTCGTGTAAGTGCTTATAGAGTGCATTTGTGTAGGATTCAGCAGTAGTAACTGTATTGTCCATCTGCATGGGTGTCATAAAGTTCGCCACTTCTGTCTTAAGAAGCATGAAGTTGGTTTTGGAGAAATTTTTTACCATGGTTTCCTTAATGGTGGGTGGGGGCAGGATGTGGATATCTATGGTGATTAGCTTATGGTTGGATCTGACCAACGAGGAGTTGACTTCAGGTGTGGAACACTGGTCACTCATGTTGGTAATGACTAGGTCTAGGATATTGTTGCCCCTGGTGGGGGTGTGGATAAGTTGATCCAGGGCATTGGAATTTATGAATTCCAGAAAGAGTTGAGTGAAGGAGTTGGCACATGAGTAGTTTTCCCAGTTAATGGTGGGGTAGTTAAAATCGCCCATTATTAGGATGTTTGGTTGAACCCTAATATTTTTCCAGTATATCAAGAAAAGAGGAGTGAGAATCTTGGGGCATGGTGGGGGATCTGTAGCAAGCTACAATTTGGATTGCAGGTTTGCCCAGAGTTAGTTGCACTTGGATAACCTTAGATGCATTATGCTGCGCAACTAGCCTGGAGGTGTGGATATCCTTAATGACTATGGACACACCTCCGCCTTTGGTGTCCTGGCCCAGGTTAGATGGCCAAAAAGTGTGGTATGAGTTATAGCCTGGTAATGCAGGGGTGCTCTCTAGAGCCTTGAACCAGGTCTCAGTCACTGCACAGATATCAATATTCTCCATTTTAAGGAGTGCCTCGAGTGAGTGCATTTTGAGATTTAGACTTCCAGCATTGAGTAGCATTACCCTCAGTTTTTGCTTGCCTGTTCCTGTTACAGTGGTGAATTTGTCATTTTGAACCCTGCCTAAAAAAGGCATTATAGGGGTGGCAAGACCCTTAGCCAGTATCTGGAATCCCAGGGGCGACAGGTGCAGGCCATCTCTAGCAAAGTATTGTGGTCTGTTGAATATGCCATCCCAGGCAGACATATACTGGATCCCCTTAAAATGACACCAGAAGCTTAGCCAATTGTTGAAGTCAATCATTGTGTCCTTGTACTGTGGTATCATTCTGGGCAATGGCAGGATTCTACTCTAGGCTAGGGTCATACATGCCTGGGCTACAGGATCGGAGAGCTCTTCCATGTCTCTTTTCATGTAGTCCAGGGAGTTATGTCTCAGGTTGTTCACACCAACATAGACAATGACAGAGTCATATTTGTACTTGTTGTGGAATGACCTGAGTGCATGGGTTATGTGGTGGATCCTGGCACCCAACAGGCAACTGACAGTAACCTTCTCCTTGTTTAGCCTGGTGAGTGGGACATCAGTTTGCCTGCCTATAGAGTCACCTATGACTAGTGTTTTCGGTACATTGTTTTGCCTTGTGGGCTGTGGTTTATTGGCACACTGCGTCTGTGGATTATGTGCCATTTGGGTTGTGTTGGAGGGGTGGAGGTTGCTTGCATTTCTGCTTTGGAGTTCTCTGTTGCTTGAGCAGATTATTATTGAAAGCCTTCATGAATGTTTTTGTGTTTCTATGTGTGGATTTTGGTGGTGTAGGTTTAGTGGGACTATGTGATGAGTGTGGTGTGGTGCAAGTGTTTACCTTCTCCTCTTTACTGTCAAGTTCAGTCTTGGTTGGAGAGATCTTTACCTCCATTTTGGCTAGATAAGTGCATCTCACACAGGTTGTGGTGTTGGGTGGTAGAGGGAGAGGGTTGTCTGTGTACATGAGGCAACTGATACATTGCACCAAGATGCCCATATTCATCAGATAGACAGGAGAGAACACTGGGAGCTGACCCTTGGACATCCCTGAATAAAAAATTACTTTCCTCTAGACAAGTGAGCAAATTGAGTATAAGAGCTGTTTGTCTCTAAGCAAGTGAGGAAAGTAAGTACAAAAACTGTTTTCCTCTAGGTAAAGAGGAAGGTTGAGTGCTGTAGTAATTTGTAGCTTATTTAGTGCTAACAACAAGTTCTGAACAAGTGCTGACCACGAATAAGCAAATTCAAGTGCTAAAACTAAGAATTTGTACCTAGATCTGTATCTGGACTAGACTAGTTACAGGAAAGGTGGGAAACAAGTGCAAATGCAGGCTTTTAAACTAGAAAGTTGAAAGAAATGGAAAAACTGTCCAAACGGCCAATATACTACAATTTCTGGGTCAGAAACCACTCTTTGGTAGATAGGCCACCTAGTGCTTACCACCTCCCACTGATAAGCTAGAAGGCTTCCCTCCAACACAGAAAGGCTTGGGGGCTCAGAAGCTTACAAACAGTCCTGGTTACAGCAAATCTGTATCTGGACTAGACTAGTTACAGGAAAGGCAGGAAGCAAGCTTAGACATTTTCTTTGTAAGGTGGAAAGGGAGAAAGGAGAAACAGAAGATAATTCAAAATTAAGGACCTAAGTGGCTTGCCCTACACAAATGTTCTCTCTGTATTAAGTAGACTGAGCTAGTGACACTAGACTGGAATAGAGCTGAGACAGAGCTGAACAGATGGGACTGGTAGGAGTGCCTGAAGTCAAAATATGATCTCACTGTACTCAGCTTTGTGAGCAAATGAGATAGACCCAGGAGTAGTATTCAAACACAAATTTACAGGAGGGGCGGACAATTCTAAAGCCACCAAGATTAATACCAGAACAAGAACAGGGAGGGAGTGCGGGAAACTAACTGCAGAGGGAGAGAGAGACCACAGTATTCTATGAAATAATTAAACAGAAAAATGAATAACTACAGAGAGACAAAGACCACAATATTCAATGAAACAATTAAATAGACAAAAAAATAAAATGCAGTACAATCTTTAACACTGCAAGTTTGTACTTAACTCAGCTAGTAATGCAGTTGATTGCAGGTATGTCGCAGAAGCCAAACAACTCTGAATTTATTACTGCTCAATATCTAAGATATGTGACTAGCACTTATAAATACAGAGAAACCCTCTAAGCTAAGAGTTTAATACTGAATATCAATGAAGTAAAACACAATAGCCCCCACTTACTGCAGAGAGAGAGAGAGAGAGAGAGACCACAGTATTCTATGGAACAATTAAATAGAAAAATAAATAACTACAGAAAGATACAGACCACAAATTCAATTAAACAATTAAATAGATAGGAAAATAAAATGCAGTACAATCTTTAACACTGCAAGTTTAACTCAGCTAGTAATGCTAGTCAATAAGGTAATAAGGTCTGAACATTAATCCATGGACCCTTTTTCCTACTATGACCTAGACTAGAAATAAATATTTCATATATATATATATATATATATATATATATATATATATATATATATATATATATATATATATATATACACACACACGTGTGTGTGTGTGTGTGTGTGTGTGTGTGTGTGTATGTGTGTGTGTGTGTGTGTGTGTGTGTGTGTGTGTGTGTGTGTGTGTGTATATATATATATATATATATATATATATAGAGAGAGAGAGAGAGAGTGAGAGAGAGAGAAAGAGAGAGTTTTTTTTGTTTAACCAATCAGCTACCATGCTTTTGGAAGGTTAGATGAAATCTCATTACCTGGAAGAAATACCTTAGAACAGACAAACTCTAGGCACTCAGTGAGTGGAAGTTAGGACTGAGCCTTGGGGGTTGGAGCTGTAATGCAGAGATCTTATGACCAAGCCAGTATGTAACTAATGTTGCATAACTACTTGACATTTGGGTGGATACATTTTACTAATGTAATGAAATATACTTTTGTGCTTCTGGTCTTGGTTGGGGTTGAGAAGGGCTAAGGACAAGTCCAGCTACAGATCTAACAAATAAATAAATAACCACCGACAAGAAGATCATCCATCAGAGAACTTAAGACAAAAGGGGTCAACAATCTGAAACTAATTTTTTTCCTACTTGAGGTGTTTACCCTACCATACATAAATGGATAGCAGGTAACATTTTTTATAATTTTTTTATTAATTTTTTCATAATGTAGTTGCACAGATAAAAGGATTAGAGTGGGAATGAACCCAAAGAAAATAAGGAAAAATAGCCCGTTAGGCATATTCTCTACCTTGTTACAGTGTGTGTAATACTAAAGAAATATTTATCTAACAGAACTATAGAATCCAAGTGTTTTAATGAGATAACATATTTATAAAACCTATCTTCCAAAACGAATTCTCTGTAAATTGTATAGTAAAAGAGTAATCTATAATCACTATATTAACATTATCTCTTATACTTAAAGAGAGCATCTTTGAATAATGTCTTTAATGGGAGGGACAGTGGAACTGCAGTTGCTATAGCTACCTGAAAAAAGACTGGCTTACTAGTCTGGTTCTTAGATGAGCTGTCTTCTGTCTGGACTTTGCATGTCCATCAGTGCCTAAGATGCTCTTTGCCAGCTGCTCTGGTTTCCTTTTACATCCCAAAGAAAATAATCCGCTAAAAATTACTCGTAGGTGTATTTGCAACTCTCGGACTGTTAGTAGGGAACTTAGATAGCATAGTTTATACCGGTGTTAGGATGTATTTTTCACAAATCACATATAAAATGGAGAGTCGGGTCATCTTGAATGAAAATATTTTTGGGGATAAATACCTGCATGAAAAAAAATGTCCTGTTTTAAAAAAATGGAAATGTGTAGAGCATCAGAGTCTAATTTTGGGCACACGTGTTCATGCATGATAACAAGATTAACAAGGATTGTGAAGGTCAGGAAAGAGAATTTTTGCAGCAGATATTTTGCAACATTTGATAAACACAAGGGAGGATTTTTGCCAGGTCAAAAATTTAACAGTTCATAGATAGGAGCATTTGATGCATCTCTGGTAGTTGATAATGCTAGGAGCATTAATATTACATTTTTTTTACTGGACCATTTGTTACGTTCCCAGAAGACTGATATTGTTGTTTATGAAACATGGTTAAAGAACAATGACTGGAAATCAAATCTGTCAGGATATACATGTTTTTGTGTAACAGACATTCTAACAAAAAAACAGGTGGCGGTATTATGATTGGCATTAAGGATAGTTATGAGACCTGTGATTATTACATGTTTAATGATAACATCAATACTATAGATTATATAACTGTGACAATAAAGAGAACCCTGGATCATATTACAATTGATGGAGTATATAGACCACTAACGTGTTGATGACCTACAGGAATTCATACATCTGTTGCATGAAACACAGGAATAAAGAATAACAGTGGCCGGGGATTTAAATTTACCATAAACAGACTGGAATAATATTGGGTCAACAACATTAGCAAGGAAATTATTCTCAACGTATGTTCAGGAACAATAATCACTTCATATTGTAAGAAAGCCCAACAGGGAATGGAACATACTAGACATTGTTTGTGTTCTTAAAGAAATTAGTGTTACTTCATGTCAAATGTTACCACAGTTGATGGGCAGCGATCATGAGGTTATAAATGTTAATTTGTTGCTACATAATTCTGCCAAACTGAAATCTAAACCAATGCACAGAAGATTAATAATATATTATATGGAAGCAAAACAGTGTCTGTGTAAAACTAATTGGAGTGATGCGATCAGTGGAAAAAATTTCAGAAGGAATGTGGAAAGAGAAATTGTTTGAATGCAAAAAAAATGCTTTACATCAGGATCTAGGCACACAATTTCAGAAGGATATGTTTCTGTAAGACAATATATTTCCATAACAACTAGTTACTTGATTAAGGTACGAGACAAAAAGGATAAGAAATGGAAAAGAAGTTGAACAATAACTTTAAAAACTGAAATAAACAAGCTGAACAGACAAATTAAACAATGTGAGACAGGATTAAGAAAAATTTGAAGAAAGCTTTTATTAAGATATTGAGCATAATAAAAAAACATTTTATAGATACATTAGATATGAGAGGAATAAAGATGTACAAATTGATAAATTATGTGAAGATTGTAAAATTTATTCTCAAACACAACAGATTATAGATACATTTACAAAATCTTATGCAAAACGGTTTGGCTCCACAAAAGGGGTTATAAATTGTACAGTGATATCTAGGTAGCTGGAGATACTGAAATCAAATTAGATTATATTAAAAAAGAACCATGCAAACTGGATCCAAACAAAGCACAGGGAGGAGATGGAATCAATAATAATGACCCAAGAACACTTCAGCAAGAACTTACAGTAAAGATATATCTGTTATTTACTAGGTGTTATAAATATGGGAAGATTTCTCAAGATTGGAGACATGCGCTTATTAAACCCGTATTTAAGAAAAAGAGTAGAAGGACAAACTCAGAGTCATACAGACCCTTAAGTTTAATTACATGCTGTGGAAAAATAATGGAGAAGGTAATATTGGATAAGTTATTGTCAGGATTGGAAATATTGGGACTTGAAACCATATATCAGCATGCATATGTTGAAACAAGATCTATTACCATCTATAACATGATGTTCTATAATACTGTAACAACAGCTATGAATGAAAAATTGTGCTGTGATATAATTTATATAGATTTAAAGTCAGCATTTGACAAGATCATACACAAAACACTGATCAATAAATTAGAACAACTAGGTATTGATGTACTCTTGATAAGATGCATAGCTGCATGACTTACAAATAGGACATGGCAAGAATCATGCAGCAGATGGACTGGTGACATTTTTTGTTATTGTCAGGGTGTCCCACAGGGTTTTCTGTCCTAGGCCAATGATTGTTTAGATTGTATCTTTCAGATCTTTCTTTTTCATCTGTGATGTTCTGCAGTCTATATGCAGATGACCTGAAACTGAGTTAACTGATTACCTGTGATACAGATAGTGCATGTTTGTAAAACAACTTGATTAAATTGACCATTTGGGCACATGAGAATAATTTGCTCATAAATGAATCCAAAACTAAGTATATGACATTTATGAGACATAAATTGGAAGGTGAATATTTAATGTAGCACACAGTGGTTGAAACTGTAGATTCATTTAAGGACCTGGGAACATGGGTAGATCCAGCTTTGAGTTTTTCTAATCAGATCAACCAGTTGGTTAATGATAGTTACAGAAGTACAGATTGTATAAAAGCATTTATAAAGGAAATCAGAAATGATAAAGTCATTGTTTGTTAGTTACATTAGACAAAACTTGAGAATGGAATAAAAATATGGAAACCTTATAAGAAAACAAGCACGAGTAAACTGGAATGAATGTAACAGAAATATACCAAGGGCATCCATGGATGTGAAAATTTAAGTTATTATGAAAGACTAAAGTATCTGAACTTGTACAGTGTCTCCTATAGATTTTTAAGGGGCGACCTAATTCAGTTATGTACGGCATTTCGACACAACTACCTCTGGGAATGTTTGGGGTATCCAAAGGTAGTAGAGCATCATCAGACAATCTATGTAGAAAATTCAATAGGAATGAGAAATGTACTAATTGGTTTTCTGAGAGAGAAGCTGATGCTTGGAATAGACTACCAAATTACATTAAAGCAATTGCTAGTTTAAATATTTTTAAGAACAGCCTGGACACTTATAGGAACAACTGTTTTGGTATATGGTCAGGCTATAAGGGCATTAATGCCCTTGCTTGAAATATTTGTATGTATGTATGTGTGTATGTATGTATGTGTGTGTATATATATATATATATATATATATATATATATATATATATGTAAGGAACTCGAACATTAAGCAAAAGTAATTATTTTATTAAACTGAATTTATCTAATTATAAAACCTGGATGTATTATTGAATTAGATTCTACTAAAGATTCAGTGAGTTATATTTATAAAATACTTCTATGTTAAAGAACTGTAATATACTTAGAACATGTAAGTGTCCTTTCAAAGACGAACACTTAAGCCATACTAAAGTACTGTTTAAAATGCTGCACTGTACCTGCCTTTTTATCAAAAGTGTAACATGTAAAAGAAAACGTGGAAACTTTAGATGCCTGCATTTACCATTGTGAAAATGTATGCATCCTGGAGACAGAACTAAGCCTTGGTTCTTGACTGTTTGCATTACTGCAGAGTTAGTTGATTAAAGATTATATCTGGGTCACAGAATTATGTGTTATTTAGACAGTAGGTTGAGGAGACGTTCTTCATTTCCAGAAGTATATGATAGTGGAAACAGAAAGGGTATCTTCTACATTTAAAAGGTAAAGTAAACTTTGTTTGGGACTTAAAAATAGAAGCACAGATTGTTAATACACAAGTAACAAAACTGCATGTTTTACAGAAGTTACTGCTTTGCTTGCTGCAGGATATCATTGGAGTCACAGCTTAAGATATGCTCCCTGTAAGGAGACTGAAATTCCATTTTGGACTGAAAAGTCAGAAACAGTAAGTATGCAGGATTTTACTGTGTCTAGTTTAGACATTAGAGTTTTTGTAATTATGTATCTTCTTTTTTATGGTTACATTTATGTTTTATTTTTAATTTATTGTGCAAACCTTTGCTATCTGTCTACTTCCTTGGGGAAAGCATGTTTATATTTATTTCAACTAATGAATTTTATTATTCAGCTTTAAATGCTTGTGGCTGATAGGATTATACATTTATCCTTTTTCCAAAGTGTATGGTGTCCATTCTTCAAAGGGTGACTGCTCATAAACAATTGCTACCATCTGATATTTAAAGTTTAGTTCATTTTAAAGGTCAGCAACAAGGTATAGTTTTACTTCAGTAGTCACTATCTGCAGCTGTGCATTGTGAAGCTTACTTGGGTGTTGAGGTTTTGGCTATTACCCAAGGCAATAGTATACACTTTCCATACACTTTTAAGGCCAAATGTCCTATGTATACTAATTGTTGCAAGTGGAGAAAGTTAGACCTCATGTGGCTAATTTTGTGTCACATCAAATGTTGATGGCAGTGGTGCAGGAGTTAAAGGCTATAGCCTCTGTCAATCACATAATTAATGACAGCAGATGGGACTATACACCTGTTTGTCACACTGTGTACCGCATTAATGAGCTGGACATTTCCAACAAAATGAACTTAAATTCTGAACATTTAAAAACATTTAAGTGACCATTATGTAAAAACTGTTATGTATAAATTCTATAGCAAGAAGAAGGAAAGTATTGTGTAGTACTTTAAAAATAATTCTTTATCATGCCTTATTAAATCTTTGTTAAAATAAGCAATTAGATAACTCCAAAGATTTTTAGGAATATATATTTTTTAATTTCCTAATAATTAATGCAGTTAATGCATAACTGATAAACAAGTACCCTCCTTTTATATTGTATTAAAAAATAAAAAGCTCCTGGGATTCAGTAATGCCTACACTAAGTGTACAGTACATGTACTCCATTCTGAGTGAACAGACAACACAACCATAACTTCCTCCTAATTCTAGTTTTCCTACAGATTTTACTTCTTCCTCCTAATTCTGGTTTTTCTACAGATTTTACTTCTCCCTCCTAATTCTAGTTTTCCTACAGATTTTACTTTTTCCTCCTAATTTTAGTTTTCCTACAGATTTTCTTGCAGTCTTAAACATTGAGGGGGATTCATAAAAGATACCAGAAAGTATAGGCTGCATGTACACTTAGTGTAATCTTTCTGAGTGACTAGAAAGCACAAAAATGTGGTAGGGAAGTTCTTGAATATAGATTGTGTACACTTAGTGTACACTTAGGTATTAATGAATCTGGCCTAAGTCTTTTAATTTAATTCTGTATGGAATAGAATGAATTTTAGTTTTAATATAGCAAGTTATCTGAGGAATGATTATCTAGTACTTAGAGTTTAATTCATATTTAGCTTAAACTTGCTCAAAGGTCAATGATTTTGCTTTGCAATACAATCAAAGTAAAACGTAACCACTTAGACAGACTGCATTCTTTATTTACATTAGTTGCCTTCTACTGAAATGAACATACCTTCCCATGAACAAAGAGAAAAAGAGAATGAAGTATTCTTAACTACCTTTAATGGAAAAGTTGTACTTAGGATTCATAAAAATGCTCACCACTTATCTAAAATGCTTACAACAGGTAGATCGATTTAAGCAACACTGAGAAAATGGGAGTCAGAGACAGCTATGGTCATAATGAAAAGACCTCATTTGCACTTTCTAACACTAGTGCTGTCATAATTTAGAGCTCACAGTAAGACGATGTCCGGTTCGATTCTCAGCTAGAGTGTCTTCTGCGTGGAGACATGCGTGAATGGGCGTACCTTCGTTGAAGGTTGTGCATCAGGGCTGGTAACTCGGCACGTAAAAATCAACTACCAATCATTAGCGGACCGGAGTTCTGCTGTGGTGACCCCTAACCGGGAACAGCTGAAAGACACAACAACAGTATTTTACACATACACACATGCACACACACACACACACGCGTACACACAGAGTCATATGCACACCATCAACAAACAAGAACCCCACAACTGATCACAGCCATAGACACACTCAGCCATTCACTCACCTACACATATGCCAACAGAAATACACACACACGCTCATCAACTTTCACTCATGCCCCTCCAAACACACACATACAGCCGCACACATAAATGCATGACTATCCCCACCATTCCTATGTCTTTGCTGAACTCATCTGCATTTGGGACTGCTTCCATAGGCATGAATGGATGACTGCAGTCTTTAGAAATATAAGCAAACAAGTGATTATTTAAATCCCTTGACAAGGTAAATTACAAGCCACTGGCATTTCTGGAGGAGAGCACATGGCTAATTGGCATTAGCTGTTCCTCTAAATTGCCACACTAGCATGTAGTTCTGCCAGAAGAACTCCACTCTGTGGTGAAACTCCTGCTAGTGAGAAACCTCAGTGATAGGGCAGCCTAAGAATTAGAATGGCTTATTGCAAGTGGGAAAATGGTTGTGCTAAGGTTTTTTACTCACAGTAACCCTTTCTGAATCTCAGGGATATAGTTAGCATTTAATTTTAAAACAACAACACAAAAAGGTATTCATTTAGTAACATGATTGTATTTATCTATGTTATAAATTATACAGTTTAAATACGGTTATGTGGGGCTGATAAAAATGAGGTCCAAGGGAATGAAAAAAAATAAAAAGATAATGATTTCTGATAAGTTTATTGGCTGTTTGGGCAGTTTTTTCAACTCTTTCAAATTTTTGGTTTAAAAGCTGCATATTTCCACTTGTTTCCCACCTTTCCTGTAACTAGTCTAGTCCAGATACAGATTTGCTGTCTATTTGTAAGCTTCTGTGCCCCCAAGCCTTTCTGTGTTGGAGTGAAGCCTTCTATCCTATCTGTGGGAGTGGTAAGCACTAGGTAGCCTATCTACCACAAAAGTGGTTTCTGGCTAAGAAATTGTAGTTTATTGGCTGTTTGGGCAGTTTTTCCATCTCTTTCAACTTTCTGGTTTAGAAGCCTGCATTTGCGCTTGTTTCCCACCTTTCCTGTAAATAGTTTAGCCAGATACAGATTTGCTGTATCCAGGACTATTTGTAAACTTCTGTGTACCCAAGCCTTTCTGTGTTGGAGGGAAGCCTTCTAGCTTATCAGTGGGAGTGGTAAGCACTAGGTAACCTATCTACCACAACAGTGGTTTTTGGCCCAGAAATTGTAGTTTATTGACTGTTTGGGCAGTTTTTCCATCTCTTTCAACTTTCTGGTTTAAAAGCCTGTGTTTGCGCTTGTTTCCCACCTTTCCTGTAACTAGTCTAGTTCAGATACAGATTTGCTGTATCCAGGACTGTTTGTAAGCATCTGAGCACCCAAAGCTTTTCTGTGTTGGAGGGAGGCATTCTAGCTTAGCACTGGGAATGGTAAGCAGTAGGTAGCCTATCTACAACAAGATACAGATTCTTAGTTTTTGCAGTTGAATTTGCTTATTCTTGCTCAGCATGTGTTCTGAGCTTGTTGTAAGCACTAAATAAGCTAAAAATGACTACAGCACTCAACCTTCCTCATTACCTAGAGGAAAACAGTTTTTGTATTTACTTTCCTCACTTGTCTAGAGGAAAATAGTTTTTTATTCAGGCATGTCCAGGCGTGAGCTCCCAATGTTCTCTCCTGCCTATCTGATGAATCTGGGAATCTTAGGGCAATGTAGCAATTGCCTCATGTACACAGACAACCCTGTCTTCCTACCACCCAACACTACAACCTGTGAGAGATGCATTTATCTAGCCAAACTGAAGGTAAAGCTCTCTCCAACCAAGAATGACCTTGACAGTCAAGAGGAGAAGGTAAACACTTGCACCACACCACAATCAGCATATAGCCCCACTAAACCTACACCACCAAAATCCACACATAGAAACACAAAAACATTTGCGGAGGCTCTCAATAATAATCTGCTCAAGCAACAGAGACCTCTAAAGCAGAAACGCAAGCAACCTCCCCCAACCAACACAACCCAAATGACACATAGCCCACAGACTCAGTGTGCCACTCAACCACAGACCATAAGGCAAAACAACATACCCAACACACTAGTCATAGGTGACTCTATAGTCAGGCACACTGATGTCCCACTCACCAGGCTAAACAAGGAGAAGGTTACGGTCAGCTGCCTGTCGGGTGCCAGGATCCGCCACATAACCCACACATTCAGGTCACTCCACAACAAGTTACAAATATGACTCTGTGATTGTCTATGTTGGTGTGAATGACCTGAGATGTACCTGCCTGGACTACATGAAAAGAAGCATGGAAGAGTTCTCCAATCTTGTAGCCCAGGCAGGTACCCTAGCCCTGAGCAGCATCCTGCCTTCACCCAGAATGATACTGCAGTACAAGGACAAAATGATTGACTTCAACAATTGACTAAGCATCTGGTGTCATTCTAAGGGGATCCTGTATCTGTCTGCCTGGGACAACATGATCAACAGACCATGATGCTTTGCCAGAGATGTCCAGCACCTGTCACCCCTGGGATTCCAGATACTGGCAAAGGCTCTTGCCGCCCCATTAGTGCCTTTTTTAGGCAAGGTTCAAATGACAAATTCACCACCGTAACAGGAACAGGCAAGTAAAAACTGAGGTAATGCTACTCAATGCTAGAAATCTAAATCTTAAAATTCACTCACTCGAGGCACTCCTTAAAATGGAGAACATCGATATCTGTGCAGTGACTGAGACCTGGTTCAAAGCTCCAGAGAGCACCCTTGCATTACCAGGCTATAACTCATACCACACTTTTCGGCCATCTAACCTGGACTGGAACACCAAAGGCAGAGGTGTGTCCATATTCATTAAGGATATCCACACCTCCAGGCTAGTTGCTCAGCATAATGCATCTGAGGTTATCCAAGTGCAACTAACTCTGGACAAAACCACAATCCAAATTGTAACTTGCTAGAGATCCCCCACCATGCCCCAGAATTCCCACTCCTCATTTCTTGATATACTAGAAAATATTAGCGCTCAACCAAACACCCTAATATTGGGCGATTTCAACTACCCCACCATTACCTGGGAAAACTACTCATGTACCAACTCCTTCGCTCAGTGCTTTCTGGAATTCATAAATTCCAGTGCCCTGGATCAACTTATCCACACCCCCACCAGGGGCAACAATATCCTAGACCTAGTCATTACCAACATGAGTGACCAGTGTTCCACACCTGAAATCAGCTCCTCATTGGTCAGATCCGACCATAAGCTAATCACCCTAGATATCCACATCCCACCCCTCACCCCCATTAAGAAAACCACAATAAAAATTTTCTCCAAAGCCAACTTCATGCTTCTTAAGACAGAAGTGGTGAATTTCATGACACCCATGCAGATGGACAATACAGTTACGACTGCTGAATCCTACACAAATGCAGTTTATAAGCACTTACACAAATGCATGGATCATGCTATCCCAAACAGAACCAAGACGCTATCCTCCAAAAAAAGGAAGCCAATCTGGTGGTCCCCTGCAATAAACAAACTCTACAACAGAAGGAAGAAACTGTTGCAAAAGAGAGTAAAATCCCATGAGTGGAGGAGCTGCCTGGTCAGCCTCAGTAAGAAGCTGAGAACCCTTATAAGATCCTCCAAAACTAAGTATGAAAACAAGATTGCCACTGATTCTAAGGACAACCACAAAGCATTCTGTAGCTATGTTAAGAATCTCAATGGCAAGACCCAGATCTGCCCTGAGTTACAGCACAGTTGCACAAAAATTACAGAACCAACTGATGTTGCCAACATCCTGGCAGATAGGCTCAGTGCTAACTTTACCCACCTCTCATCCCCTCTGTACAGGAAGAATGAAAAGTCCCTGTAATCACAACTACACAGGTAAAAGCAGCACTCTCTAAAGGCAAAAACACAGCATCCATGGGACCAGACAACATCTCAGGCTGCGTTTTACACAAACTTCAGAACGAACTGGCTCCCCACCTAAGCACCATGTTCAATCATAGCCTCACATCAGGCTTTGTGCCCACTGAATGGCGCATAACAACAGTTATCCTACTCCACAAAGGGGGAGTCACCACTGTTCCTGGGAATTATCGCCTTATTAGCCTGACAAGCCTGGTCTGCAAGGCCATGGAAAGTATCATCATGGAATTCATAAACAAAGACATTGGTAACCTCCAAACTCTGGACCCCACCCAGTTTGGGTTTGTGAAAGGCAGATCATGCCTCCTGAACTTGGTCAACTTCTTTGAGGCAGTCACCAAAGCCGTAGAAGAGGGTAAGGTGGTTCACACAGCCTATCTTGACCTCGACAAGGCTTTCAACACCATCCCCCATTTTGGAATTATAGCTAAACTCATTAAACTAGGTATAAATCCCTATGTCACAAGATGGGTTGCCAACTGGCTCACTGACAGAACCCACACTGTAAAAGTTGCAGACTTCAAATCTGACTTCAAACCAGTGACATGTGGAGTACCACAAGGTCAGTCCTGGGACCTCTCCTGTTTGGTATCGACTTCTCTTAAGTACAGGCTAACACAGAAGGCCTCTAGCTAATGAAGTTTGCAGATGACTGCAAACTAGGAGCTATAGTGGAGTCCGCATATGATCTGGACATCCTACAGAAGGGCCTCACTGAGACAGATTCCTGCTGTCAGAGCCATGGCCTCAAGCTCAATGCCAAAAAGTGCATTGTTATCCCCTTTGGTAAAAACTCTGTACCCATGAACTACCAAATAGGCAGCAGTCTTCTTAATGCAGAATGTGTGATAAGAGACCTTGTGACCCAGGTGAACAGTAGTCTCTCCTTTGATAATCACATTGCCGCAGTAGTCAGGGAATCCTTCTACGTGACACACCTCATCACAAAAGGGTTCTCATCCAGGAAAAATCTCGACACTTATTAGACCCATTATAGAGTACAATGCCCCTTTTGGAATGTACCTCACAAGACATCTGCAGCAGCTGGAAAGGCCACAGAAATACCTCACAAAGAGGATTACTGGCCTGAAACAGATGCCCTACACTGACCATCTAAAAAAACTCCAGCTTTACTCTGTAGCATATCGCCTACTTCGAGGTGATCTCTGCCTAACATATAAAGCTATGTCAAACCCAGAGCTGTTGGACATGCTACACCTAAAGAAATCCTAATCCTTCTGAGCTAATCTGCTTGAGTTGTTGGTAGCTCAGGTGGATGTAAAATATCCCACATCACTTATCAAAAAAGACTTAGGGCTGTAGATTTAAAAAATTATTTACAATGCTATTTACAAATGTATATACTTAACATATTTACAAGTTATACAGTGTGAAATTTTCCATTTATTTTTGTTATCATACAAACATAAATATCTTAGTTTTCATTATTATGTTAAACTTTTATCTTCATTATTCTTATTTGACCCCCACTCCTTTTTTCCACAACCAGCATCTAATTTTTCTTAAAATTACTGCTAGTCTCCATTAACCATTAAACATGATTTCATTTATCTTTTTATTCCAAATGGTCCACATAACATAAAATAATCTTTTATCTATTTTACAAACATATTTCTTATTTTTATGGCTATAATATCCATACATAATCTTATCCACATTGATTTCATTTACCTCCTTTATATTTTCAAAGAATTTTAATTTGCATAATTTTGCAACCCTTATACATTGTAAAAAACATGTTCTATATTTTTTCCATGATATATACAAATGCTTTAATCAATTTTTTATATGAGTTATTTTCTTTTACTGGTAATTAATTGATCATTAATCTCTATAAAATTCTTGACATTCTACTTGCTTACTACACTATGCTTTTAGTACTTTTATAACTTTAACTTTTTCATTTGCTAGCTCAGCCCAAGGATTAACATAATATTGTATCACAATATTGTTAAACCAGAATTTTCTATATTTTTCAGTTTCATCAATTTTTATTTTCCATAAAATACTTTTCTTGATAACATCTCATTTCTCCTCTTTTGATTTGTTAACATATCCCAATGTCATATTTGTACTTTAGTAAATTTATACTTTAGTAAATTTGCTACTAACATTTTCATTTTTATTATTTATTCAAAGCAAATCTTTATACAAATTCAAAGAAGCAGCATAAACAATTGGGTTTATAAATCATAAACCTCCATCTTCCTTATCCATATATAAGATTCCTCTCTTCAATGGATTCAATCTCAAGCCCCATGTAAAAGAAAAAAATTACTTGTACTATTTGTTTTTTATAGATTTGTTTTTCATAGATTATTGGCATTATGTAGAAACTAGCTAAAATATGTAAACCTTCCTAGTATAGCTGAATTTATCAAATAAACCTTTTTTTATTAAACAATAGCTTATATGCTTTCCAAAAACAACAAAGCTCCTTTATTTTATCTATTATCATATTCCATTGTTTTTCACTTACATTTTTACCTCCAAAACTTATTCCTAACATGAAGATTAATTATTTCTGTCTTTGCTATATCCTTTATTTTTTTCTTTATTTAAAGTCATGTCTATTATATGTAAACATTGATGTACACAACATATGACTTTTTTCATCCAGACTTTGTTTCCTGTAATCAATATAATACCAGTAAACATAACTGGAATTTTTATCCCTTCATTAGTAATATAGGTAGCACCTTTCATATGCAAATGTGCATCTCTAAGTAATACATATATAACTAATGCAAATAATATACTATTCATTGGATACCCCTGACATTTGCCATTCTTTATATCTATTTCTTTGCTCAACCATCCATTCATTAAAATTCTGACTTTATTTTTATTATATGCAGACCAACATAGGTTCTTAATGTTCTCACTAATGTTATTTTTTTCCATAATTGTTCACAAAAGTTCATGTTGTTTTGTATTGAATGTTTTATTGAAATCTCCTATCATGATGTTGGTCCTATCATTTCTGTTTATAATATCATCCACAATTCCCCTTACTATTAATAATTCCTGACATAATTTTACCATTAAACTATATTCTATATATATATATATATATATATATATATATATATATATATATATATATATATATATCTTATAATCTGCATTGTTCAATACTACAGGCCTCCTATTTTCAATTTTATTTTATTTTTATCTTCCTTTTTCCATACAAATTTAAGTATACCACTGTATAAATCTTTGTACGTAAAATCTTCATTTAACCACTTATTTATAACTTTTAAGAAGTGTTTTTCTGCCAATCTGTAAAATTCTTTCAAAATTGGTATCCCATTCCATCTGGTCCTAAAACTGACAGTAAATTAACTTGACCAAGTAACTTATCTAATTCATATGAGGAAATCTCATTTTTCAAGTCTTTATTTTCTTGTTCTATTTTTTTTTAACATGTCATTCTTATTTTGTACTTTCTTTCTATCTTGAAGCATTTTCTTTACATAATTTATTACAATATTCATAATTTGTTCCTGAGATTTTTTTTCTTCTTCTCTAGCGTCTTTCATTTTGCTTATTAAACTAATATTCTATTTAACTATGCTACTCATATAAGCTGATACTTCTTCTGTTTTACCTTGAAAGTAATATCTTTACTTAGTCGATGGCTGACCTGTAGAATGGCAACCTGATTGGAGAATGAATCTTCTCCAGCAGGGTGTTAATTTATAGGTAATGCATTGCTCACTGAAAAACAAGTCTGCCACTTCATGGCAACATATCAAGCTGCCATGTAGCTTGGACTGAAAGGAAACTAATGGTCACAGTTATTTTACGCTCACTAAGCCACTAAGCATACTTTTGCTGTTTAGCAAGTATAATATATATATATATATATATATATATATATATATATATATATATATATATATATATATATATATATATATATATATATATATATATATATGGATCTAGGACATTTGCTCTACTGAGCAAACGTCCAAATCCATAAAACCCGAGCACACTTTAATGAAAGTGCTTTTATTGAAAAAGCGCTTTCGTTAAAGCATTTGACAAAATAAAAAAAAAAAAAAAAACACTACATTTACATTTTAGCACCCCCCCCACTTTAATATTCTCCCTCCAAGACCGCACTACAGTGGAGAAAAGGGAAATTTCCCTTATCCGCACTGTCGTACAGCCTCAGCAACAGTCATACTTATGCGAAAGTGCTTCTTCTGTGAAAAGCACTTTCACGTAAGTATACCCGGCCATTTGGATTCCGGTCATTTGCTCAGTCGATCAAACGTCCTAGATCCATATATATATATATATATATATATATATATATATATATATATATATATATATATCTAAAATAAAAAAGTGTATGCATGTCTTTAAATCTATGTGTGAGTGTATGTGTGCTTGTGAGTGAGAGAGGGAGAGAGGGAGAGAGGGACGGATCAAGCTGTTATTTTACACTTGCTAAGCAGTGATTTTGCCTGTTTAGTGAGTGTAAAAACTAAATGAAACAGAAAAAAGTGTGTGTGTTTATGTTTCTGCATGGAAGTTTATGGATGCTTGAGTGTGTGATGACCCACCACTGGACCAGTTATCAAGCAGCCTTAATCCTAACCACTGGCACCAGTGAGGGATGTACACTGAGAGGATGACAAGTACACACACAGTATTTCCAGGCGCAACTCTCAGAATCAAGTGCAATTTTGAGATCTCAGCTGAGTGGCCAAGCCAAGACCTCCTGCTCCCTCTCTGTCCAACCAGTGCTTTGTGTCCCTGCTCAAGTAGCTGACACACATACTCTTTGAGGTTTGATTTACAAACACACACACACAGACACACACATACACACACACACACACACACACACACACACACACACACACACACACACACACACACACACCTGGGAAAAGCTGGCACAGGTTTACTAGCTATGCCCCCTTTTGCCCATATTATAAGGTAGTTATCACTGCCACCAGCCAGCTCTTTATTAGCTACTTTAAGGTCCTTAACAAACAGTGTCCAATCTTACTGTGTAATATTACTATTAATACAAATAGTAGTTTGACTAAGTGCAAGGTTGTTAGGAGTGGCCCACACAGTGTCATCAAATAAATATGCAAGTACTCTCAAAACCTAAATATCTCTAGACAGATCAGCCACAATGAAAGTTGTAAATATTTTTAATAATAAATAATAAAATAACAAGAAAATACTCAGCATATATTCACAGTGACATCAGAGTTCAAAATCACAGGAAATATTTAAAACAACATTGCAGGACAGTCTCAAATAAATAAAGAAAAATATCTGAACTGAGTTTCATTAAATTCCTGACCGAATCTAAGAGAATTACTATACCCTAGTTAACTTACTTAATTAGAGCAAGGCAGATGTTGTGGTGAATGGTTCTTGTCAGGTCCAAGACAGAATACAGAATGCTCTGTCTCTCTAAGAGACTTTTTTAAATTTATTTATTTATTTATTTATTTATTTATTTGCAGTTGGTTTACCAGGATAGTCCATTGGGCCAAAAGAACCCGTTTTCAATGGAGTCCTGGGGAGAAAAGCTCCAACGTAGACAAATTAGGTACATACAAAACTACAAGATAATTATACAGAGTAGAGATAAAAATTAATACATTAAGGCTTAAATTTGAAAAACATTCAAAGATGGGGAGAAAAGCTGAGATGTAGACAGAATTAGGAAGATGCTATAACTACAAGTCAATTATAGAGAGTACAGATAAAACATTAATACATTTAGGCATAAATTTGAGAAACATTTCAAAAATAAAAACAGTATTGAGATATGCAGTCAGGGAAGTTATTGAAGAAGAAATTCAGAAGGTCTTTATTAAATAACTATAGTGAGGGAACATAAGCTTTAATAGGATAAAAGTGAGGGATGGAGTGTTATAGATCTATGAGGGAGGGAGCAAGAACAGTCCCATTGGGATCTTAGATATATATGAAGTGATTTTTGAACATGTATTTGTTAGTGATGGTACGAATGGATGGAGGAAGTGAGTTCCAGAGACGGGCAAGGTTAAAAAGATAGTAAGTGTTTGCCTGGGGATAACATGGTTTGTGTACTATTAATAGGTTTTGATTATTAGACCTTAGGACTCTGTTTGGTAGGTGCATTTTGAAGGCAGAAGACAACGAGGGACAAAGAGAAGGACTGAAAATGAGCTTGTGAGCGAAAGTTAGCTGAATATATGTAAGCTGATTTGGTAATTCAAGCCAATTTAATTTTTGAAGAGAAGAACAATGGTGGGTAGAGGACCTGTGGCTGTTGGCGAATTTGGCTATCTTGTTATAGCAAGAAGAAAGTTGTTTTTTTAGGTAGGCCTGAAGATTAGTTAGTAATGGAGCACCATAGAGAAGGGAGGGGATGAGAAAAGAGGAAGCGAGTGTGACTTTGGAGGAGCTTGTAAGGTATTTGTTCTGACGGTAGAGCATGCCTAGTTTTTGATGAGTTTTTTTTATATTTAATAGTAGATGGGAATTGTAACTAAGTCGATTGTCAATTAGTACTCCTAATATCTATATCTATATCTATAATATCTATAATATTAATATCTCAAATATTAGTGCTGGGATACCTTGCAGAATGACATCATTTCTTGTCATCTGACTCTATCCCAGGTGAAACCCCCTCTAATTGGTCACACAGGCATTATAGACAGTATATAAATGATGAGTTATTTATGTATCATTACACTGATGAAGGCTATGTAGGTAACTAGCCAAAACTGGTCTGTTTGTCTTTTATATACTGCTGTTATGTTCTCAATTTAAATACAAGAAATTTGCTGCCACAGTCTACTGGTCTATTTTTTGATGTGCTTATGGAATTTTGAGACCTTGCAGATGCCATACTTGCAGGGAACACAATTGGACTACATTTCAAACAGCACTTTGCAAAAAACTTTTCAAGGTACACGTCTGTAACAGCAGTTTGATTTACACATGACATACAGTTCTAATAGATTTGTAACACAAGCATCTTATATAAATCATGTTGATATTCACAAATGATATATAATTATTTACAAAGTTCTAGATAGCTGTGCTGGCAGTATCCCCCCTTTTGTCACAAAGTGCATGAAAGCGAGGCATGAATGAGTGAAAAAAAGAGAGAGGGAGAGTGAAGAGTGTAATTAATCGAGAACTGGCAAGAGCAGTTGTTAAGCAGTTTGCATACCACACAACCTCTTAGCTCAAGATACTTGGATAAAGCTTAAAATAAAGGTGGAAACAAAGACTGAAAATATGAACATATATTAAATATTCAAGGACAGCACAAAATATTGGCAGAAAGACTGGACTATACAAAAAATCCAAAACTATGTAAAAGCAGGAATCCAGTCAACAAAGCAGAATCCAACAAACTCACTTTATTAAAGCAAAACAAACAAAACAAAACAAAATAAAATAAAAAAAAAATAAAAGATAAGCGCTTTCACGCCTATCACAGACACGTCACCAGATCTACTATTAAATTGACTGAGCACCATTTAAATACATTGTAACAAACTTCAATGAAGTAGGGCATGTGATCTCAGGATAGGTTTTAAAGGTAAAGTACCATTTTAACTCCTATTACAATCTGCTTGTAATTCCAAAATCTACTTAACTTTCATGCATTCAGTTCTCATTTTAATTCCTCTTATACTAGGTGTAATCAACTCTAACACTGAAAAAATGGATAAGTGTGTGTGATCATTCACTAAAACATGCTTTGCTAGAGCATTTCTGATATCTCCCTTTAAAACATCATTATTACGCTCACGTATCCTGTATTTGAGTGCCCTGTTTGTCTTTCCTACATAATAAGATCCACACAATTTACAGACAGCAAGATACACAAGGTCTGTGCTTTTATAATCTGCATAAAAGTTAAAATAATAAACATGACCAATTAAAACATTCTTGTAATTACTAATGCTGTTGATATATCTGCAGATGTTACAGGATCTACAGGGGAATGTCCCTTTTCTTGTCTGAAGTTATATGACCCTTACAAGTAAAAGGTTTATAACATAATAACTTCTTCAGGGACTGATTTTTCCTAAAGCTTAAACTGAGTGTCCCACCAAAAATACCCTTTAGCTTCTCATCAGTGGTAAGAATACGTCAGTTTTTCTTGACCACATCACAAGCCATACTAACATCATTAGAACAGGCCAAACAAAATCTAACGTTATTATCTATGTTCAATGCTGACCGCACCATTTCAGCCCTAGTAGAAACGTAGGTTCTGGTAAAATCCCCCCATGTCCAAGTACCTCCCTTTGTGCCATATCAATTTCTGTCTCTCTTAGAGTAGAGTATTCCCTTAGAAGAAAATCTTTCTTCTGTTTTTCAAAGGATTCTAGCATAACATCATCATCATCTCAGTTCAACGTAGCAAGCCTATAGAATTGACCCTTCAGTACATTTTTGTGAACGTAGTTGGAATGTATGCTTCCTCTATATAACTCGTTCACTTTCTTACAAGGCTTCCTATGAAATTGTGTCATCAGGCTCACACTCATTTTACTAACATGGACATCCAAGAAGTAGATACTGGTCCATGAACGTTGTACTGTAAATCTTAAAAGAGCAGTGGTGCTATGCAAATAATCCATAAAGTCATACAGAAGACTCAATAAACATGTCCAAACAAAAAAAAAATATCTACAAAGTGACCATAAAAGGGAATGAAACTATGATAAAAATTATTATCAGTCATTACATACACAGGCTCCCAATATGCCATAACTAAGTTGGCATAGCTATTGGCACACATGGTGCCCATAGCCACCCATACATTCTGTAGATAAAACTGGTCATTAAAAAAAAGCATTATGCTGTAAAATCACATCAAGTAGGACACCAAGTAAATGAATCTGTGAAGTGACATGTCCAGAATACTTGGATCATACCATCATAGGAGGTTACTAGGCTATTGGCCCTGAGGCCCTTATAAGCCTAGCCAAGAGTTTAGCCCATGTTTAGACAAGTCAGCACCTAAGGCTCCTGTCCAGCAGGGAGACAGGTGGAATCCCAGGGGTGTATTTTCTGTTTTCCTTCCAGTTATCCAGGTTGTGCTTAAAAAGGGATACTCAGGTACTCTGCTTGACGTGGAGAGGGAGTCTATTCCACAGATGGGGGAGTCTCTGGGACACAAATCTGTCCCGCCAACAAGTCCTATTGATATCACAGACCAGTTTGAGGTTGCATGTATGGGTTGCTCGAGTGGAGCTTGACTTGCGGGTACATAGCAGTCCCATCAAGGTGGGTCTGAGATCGCCTTGTATGCCAAACAGAGGTCACGTCTGAGGAGTCTGTATGAAACTGAGTAGAGGGACAAAGATCTCACAAAGTTAATACCTTCATGATTTGGGATCACTGTGAATAGTGACATAATGTCCATGGTAACAACAATGTATCCTGTCCCAACAAAACTTACAGACCAGTCATACAGCATATATAAAAAGTGTCTGGTATCTCTTAAGATACTACTGGTCTTGTTGTCTACAGGGCCTAACTTTTTCTCTAAAAAGATGGATAATGGTTCACTGACCCATCCATGACCATGATGGCCTTATGGGCTGTTATAAAATCACAAAGTTGCTTCAATAATAGGACTTGTGTTAGCATGCATTTTCTGAATCGTAAATGTGTGTGTGTGTGTGTGTGTGTGTGTGTGTGTGTGTGTGTGTGTGTGTGTGTGTGTATGAGAGAGAGAGAGAGAGTAACATCTTCAACCAGTAGCAGCAGCAATAAAGAGGTTTTCATACCTCTCAGCCTCTTAGCTAAAAAAATATGGATAAATTCTGAAATAAAGCAGGGAAGAAAGGCTCAAAAATAAGAACAGATTTTAAATATTGTTCTTAGAAAATTATGAAGTAGCTCAAATAACAGGATTTGTGGTAGCATGGATTTTCTAAAGGAAATAAAGGCTGAAAGTCATATCTATGTCATTATTTACTGACTTCAATCCCAACGACTTTCAACAAACCACACGTTTTAGGAGTAAGGGACCAACAAATAAAGTAAATATATGGATATAGTTTAACAGTGTTATATTTTGGATATAAAATGCTTTCTCCAACACCATTTACATATACTACAGCAACTTTGAAACATTAGGTGGAGGAACTATTTTACATCAAATATATATATATATATATATATATATATATATATATATATATATATATATATATATACATATAAATAATATAGTAAAAAAATAAGTAAATAGAACACAACAATTTTATAGACATCCCATTCTCTAAGCACAATGAGGCCCTGCAGGGTGTGTGTTACTGTGTAAATAATGCCCTTCCAGGGTGTAGAGGCCTTCTGCCTGCAGCATTGGGCCTCAGAATATCCCTGAGTGGGCATTATTTACACCGTAACACATACTCTTTGGGCATTATTGCTTGCTTAATTAATATATATTTTTAAATTTTCTCTTGATTCTTTTCATGATTTCTCTGTTCTATCACATATTTTCTATCAGTTCTTTCCAAATTCTTTAAAGCATCTATACACATGGTTTTATAATTTGTATTGCCTGCTTTCCTTACATCTGACTGCCATTCTACAAACATTTTTTTATATTTTTCTTTAACAGCTAGCTACCACTCAGACCAGTTTTTTATAACACACTCTTGTGATATAATAAAATATGTTCACAAATTATTAGTCCAAATCTTTAAATTGTCACATTGTATAACTAAACATTTTTCTTAACATTGTTTCTTGTCTTCTTCTTTCCTCTCAAACTACAATTTAAATCTCCTGTTAATATTATATTCATATTAGTTACTACATAATCCAGAATTTTATGAAATGAAGTTTCCCTTTCTTTACTTGTAACGTAGGCGTAGTATGTTACAATTCTATATACCTGATTATGCCATCTGAGATCTACAATAGTTAATCTTCCCATCATTAGCAATGTTATATTCAATATTTTCACTGACTTCCTACAAAGTACAGCTATGCCAGAACATGTTTTTTCCCCTAGGTCCCATACTGTATCTCCTCTCCAAAGTTTCTTTGTTTGTAGTCTTTCTTCTTGTTTCAAAAATCTTACATCTTCCAATATTATCATGTTGACATCACACTTACAATGCCATTTTAGGAGACCTATTCTTCTACTTATATTTTTAATACTACTAACATTTAGTGAAAGAATTCTAAAATTGCTGTTATGTCTGTTGTAGCTTACCAGAATTTATGTACATTTGAAGTATTTGTCGTATTTGAATTATCGATTTCCTTTTTCTGTTTTACACTTATCCCTTTAAACTTTATTTTTCTGTCTCTTACTCTTTTGCCAGTAAATGCCTTTTTACCTTTTGCTATTTTCCAGTTTATATCTTCCTCATCATTTATTTCAGAATCTTCTTCTATATTATCTTCTGTTTAAAAAGTCTCTTTATTTTTTCTTTATTTTACCCTGATCTTGCTTCTCTACTTCCCCTTTATGTTTTAAAGGAACTGTTTTTTTCCATATACTGTCCTCGCTTTTGTTTTATTTTTTCACTATCCTTTTTCTCTTGATTACAGCCCATCCTTAAATTACCAGTTTTGTTACATTTACATCATTTTAGTTCACACTTTTTACATTGTGACCTGTTTCCCCACAAATATATCATTTCCTCTTTTTTAAAACACCTTTATTGAATTATTACTTGCAATATCATTTCCTGTTATCACAGTTCCTTATTCAATGATCGTCTTTTCCACAAGTTACTGTTTGAGATTGACCCCAGTATTTGACAACACCCCTGATACTTCTACATTTATCATGCTAGGGAATAGGAACAATTTTTCTTTCTCCATTTTCAGTACAATATGACAGTCCCGTCTGTTATTATACACTTTGCTAATTTCCATAACTTCTTTACAAAGTTTGCTTAAATGTCTCTTTAAAGTCTATTTTTCAACTACAGTTTGAAATTGAACATGCAGTTTATTTTTTAATTTTTCTCTAAAACTCTTTAACCACATGAGTTCCATGGATTAGAGGTCTTCTTCAAGTCATACCCTCCAAATAAACTTTCCAAAACAGAACCAACTCAAAAATAATGTGACAAAATGTGTTTTATAAATAAAAACAAAAGTTCTTACCTCATGAGCCTTCACTCCCAATGAGACCATTAAATTATCCCAAATGTCATATCTTTCTATTTCTTTTTCTTCTTTGTTCTGAATTCATACCATGCTTTCATTTGATTATAGACATCTCCTTACCTCTGTTCATCTCGTATTGCTTCCCTCGCAGTTTCCTTAACAGTGTCAGCATGTGATTAGTTTTCCTGTCAAAGTTCTTTTAAAATGGCTTCTGATTCCTCTGATTAGATATTGTCCATAATTTCACCTCATGAAACATCTTTTAAAATCTCAAGCTTACTCTGCATGCAGCAACAATTCACTCAAAATTTCATCCCTCAACCCTCCAGACTGGAGGGTTGTAATAAAACATCTATAGTTGTTTTGAGCATTTGCTTCTGATGAAACAAAGTTTGCTGAAACAGCCCCTTAGAATCTTGTAGAGCCTCAAACACTGTACCAGCATTCACCTCTGTGCTATCCACTGTCTTGCATTTCCTTGAGTACTGTTCTCCCAGCGGCCACTGCACTAGGATCAGAACAAGCATGCTCCTAATGAGTAAGGGAAGTTCTCTGATGCCCTGGCCAAATTTCCCCTTGCAGTATAAATACCACCATCAGTCTCCCCTGAAAAAAGGCTACTTGCCTAGTGGGACAAACCTGATCAACAAAGGATAAATAAATATTTCCATGTTGTGCTACAGTATTGTGAGCTAAACTGTACAAGAGGAAATATTTACAAATGACTGATTAATGACATGCAATTGAAACTGAGTAGGAAAAGGAGGTCTTAATGATATGCTAATGTATACGAGACAAACAATATTCCCATTCATAGTTACATGTGGGGACAGTTATGCAGCATTGCACAACTACCTAAAAGTGGGGTAGCATAAAGCAGGGTAGGTGTAATGGTTAAGGTCTTCACCTCACAGACACAAGATACAGGGCTTGATTCTGAACTCAGGTTATTAGCTAGGCTTAAAATGTCCCTTCAGGGCAGTTAGTCTAGTATTCACCTATGAACGTATGCATCATACCCAGTAGGTTCATATGCTGATATAACCACAGAAGGAGCATCTGGCTACAGGGACCTCTCTCCCACTGGGAACAGCAAGCAGTCAGACTGTACAGCCATTCATCCATCTGGGAATGCAGCCACATCTTTACCCAATAGAGAGGGTGGCTGCCTAACACAGAAGCAGACAGATAGTGAGACTGTGTAATTAGACTGTGACTCAGTTCTCTGTGGTTTGTTATCTTCAGGCCCCCTGTAAAATGCCAACATCAGAATGTTTTCCTGTGCCAGTTCTACAGGTATCATTGTAGCAGTGATCTGTACTGTGAATAAACAACAAAAGACACACAAGTGAGAACATGAATGCCTATGCTAAAACTATACATCATCCCATAGCTGTCAACTTTTGCCTTTAGAATTAGAGACAACGTAAAAATGAATTAGGGAAAGGGTCCCAAACTAGAGACAGTTTTGTAATACTAATACTGTTAACTCAGAACTTCTCAAAGCAATATCCAGTTTTAATTGTAAGAGAGCAAAAATTGAGAAAAATTAGAAGCAACCCTAAAAAATAGGGATAATTGAAAGGTATACCCTTGTGGCATGCATGCTAGGGGGGTCCATGCAAGATGTCCCATGGAATCCCAATCTTCCTCTGTTGCCACTCTGATGTGGATAGATCCCTGATGTTCTGATAATAAAAAATAACCAGCATGAGATGTGGTCACTCACCAACAGACTGTATGTGCTCTGCTAGTATACAGAAATATATTATATAATAGTGCATTACTTATTAAAATGTCTTTGGGTAGGTCCATCCTCAGGCACGAGTCCAATCCTCTATGAATAATCCCAGAGATATTGTCCAATGGTGTAGGAAAAACTCCACTGGCTCTGTTAACCTGCAGCTCCCAGGTTATTCCACTGTGGCCAAAGGCATAGAATGTCATTAGCATGCTTGTGCCACATCTGTAATGTACAGCTGCCATGTACCACCTTACTCATGTGGGCTAACCCTAGCCCTGCTGCTACCCCTAATCACAGCACTACACAGTAAATAGTACCACTGCTTAAGACAAGTAAAGACACATGCACACACACACACACACACACACACACACACACACACACACACACACACACACACATACACACACACACACACATACAAACACACACACACACACACACACACACACACACACACACACACACACACACATACACACACACACACATACAAACACACACATGCACACACACACACATGCACACATGCACACATGCACACACACACACACACACACACACACACACACACACACACACACACACACACACACACACACACACGCACACACACGCACACACACACACACACACACACACACGCACACACACACACACACACACACACACACACACACACACACACACACACACACACATACAGGACCTAAACTATCAACTTGCCTATCATTAACTCTTAACTTAATCCAGAAACAAAGTCAGTCACAGTCCAAAATATTCACACACACACACACACACACACACACACACACACACACACACACACACACACACACACACACACACACACACACACACTCAGTCTATCCCCTTACCTAGCCCTCCTAGCCCTTAATCTATCCCTAACCTGCAAAACCCCATTAACCTGAAAACATAGCTCGCACGCCACAGCAATAGCTGATGAGCCAATGTTTAACATCTCTGGACACCAGCCAATTCAACTTTCAATTTAAAGAGGCAGCAGTATTCTCTATCAACAAGATATGCATTAGATGGAGTATACTGCATGCAAAATAACATACTTATGTCTCTCTCTCCATATATATATATATATATATATATATATATATATATATATATATTATATATATGTAGATATAGACAGATACAAACACACACACAAACATACACACTCTTTGTTTAGAATTGTATTGAGGAAAACAACAGCTCAGTGTTTTCCAGTAAGCTGACTGATACAAAGTCTTACACTAGCATGCAACACAGACTGTAACACTTTATATGATCATAACCAAATATAACACAACAGAAATTCAACAATGCCTACAAAATGTAATATAAAATGATATTGCATTATGTAAATTGTTTTGGCATTGCATTGCAACTTCCAGTTTTAAATGCTGTTACTTCATTTTGCTTTATATATATATATATATATATATATATATATATATATATATATATATATATATCTCACACTGGAATAAAACAATATATATGTGTGCAAAGCAAAAATGTGAGCTTCAGTTGTCTGCAAATACCTTGGTTAGGGAGACATAAGGGATAAAACAAGTAAGCCCTGAAGACACTGAATGACTGCAAATGAATAATTATACTGTGTAATTGGGCATGATGTGGAGGCAGGCTAATTGGTAAACGAAATGGGACAAATATTATGCATGTGGTTTGCTTTCACATATGCGATAAAACAACCACCACGGGCAGAAAATTAGCAGCAATACAGGATTTATTCATTTGACACATCCACATCCGGTATCTTGGCATTTTGCCTTCAAGGAATAAATCACATGGAAATGCAGTACCCAGAATGTTTCAGACTCCTGCTGAGCAGAGTAATGTATTTTTTATGAACTTGATCAAGGTGTATGAAGCCAGGTTGGCTAATTGGGATCCATGGTTTTTGAAAGGTGAGAAAGAATATGGTGCTCAGTATGAGCAGCTGGAGCAGATGATGTTCAAATAAGTGAATCTTTTTTATGATACTGAGCACTTAGAAAAGTGTTTGAGCTTGGGTATCATGCCTAGAGGTTTGAGAGTGGATTGGCTCCCTGCTTGGGATTTTCATGATGATGAATGCGACCTTTTGGAGGTGAGGAAGATTTGTTTGGAGTGCAAATTGGGGTGGATTTATGTTTTAATCAAAAGGAATGTGAGAATGCATGAGAAGTTGCAGCAGGAGATTGTTGAGTTGCAGAAGAAGCTGGTGAGTAAGTCACCAGATGCGATCTTTTCCACTAAAATGGCAGAGATCAAATCTAAAACTGAAAGAGTTGAGCAAAAGACTGCTGCCAGGAAAAAAAGAAACTGGTGAGAGATATGGGCAATTTTCGTAGTGGTTTGGTTTATGCCTGGCAACGGAAACAGAGAAGTGAAAGATCTAGATTTCGGCAGGTGGGCGAACATGCTTCTTCTGCATTGAGAGCTTCATCAGCATCATCGTGTGTGACATCATCTAATAAGTGTTTCTTTTGATAACATACATATGGATGCCTCTGGTGAGCATTTGCAAATGGAGCAACATGAAAAGGAACCTGTTTTTCAAGAAGGAAGGGAAGAGGCAAGAGGAATTGTGGCAGAGGCAAGAAGATGTAGGGGCATTCTGGGGAACTGAGCTCAACACTAATGGCTCTAATAACACTGTGGACTTGGGACAATATACACTATGTATGCATGTTTGTGGGAATAATTTTCAAGCACAAGGCTTGCAGATAATTAATTTATCTGATTTATGTACTTCTGCAGTTGGTTTGAAAGTTTTGGGTAAAGGAACTAAATTTGTTCCACCAGGTTTCCCACTTTGGCCGAGGTTTTGTTTTGCAGGTGTTTTTTAGTAAAAATGAACTGGGGATGACTATTGATATACATGGAATTTCTGAAAGTGATCCATGGTTGGATGTATCTATTTATGAAAGTCAGTCTTTTGAAAATGAACCTGCTGAAAATACTTCATATAATTCTGGGAATGGCAATGTGTTTTTTTTTGTATGGGTTTCTGCAAGTTACCCGTTCTTGCACTTTCATATATGAGTACATTTTTACCACCTACGTTCCCACCTGCTATATGTTTGTTTGAACAGTTGTGTAGAAGAGTCGAGTTTGAATTTTTGAAGGTTGTAAAAATGTGTAAGTCACATAATTTGACTAAAAATTAATGGAAGGCTTTGAACGATTTAAGAAAGAGTACTAATAAATATGTGTTCAAACAATCTGACAAAAGGGGTAATTGTATAGTTATGTCTAGCATGAAATATATTTATATGATGGAGAAATTGTTGTCCATGAAGGATATGTTAAGTTGATAAAGAATCCCTGTGCTGAATTTAATGCTGAATTATTGGAGCTGTTGTAGAGGGGAGAAAGATTGTTTTTTTTTTTTTTTTTTTTGCTAAAGATGTTAAGAAATTGTATGTGCTTAAGCCAGTTGACCAAATTTTATACAAAATTCCAAAGGTTCATAAGGATTTAAGGGACCCACCTGGGAAGGCCGATAGTCTCTGGTGTGGGTTCCTATTTGGAGAATGTATTCTATTAGATTCTTTGTTAAAGGAATATTTGTTCATGATTCCTGTACATATAAAGAATACGTAAGAGCTTTGTGACTTGGTTTGCAATATTGGGTGGCAAAGAGACTTTTTCTGGGTCACAATTGATGTAAGTTATTTATATATGAACATGAAGATGGAATGGGGTTTGGAGGCTGTTTGGCACATAATGGGGGAGAGGCCATGTACTGCATTTGTCATCAGGTTATTGGAGTTTTGTTTTGACCCATAATTATTTTCTGTTTGAAAATATTTTTTTTTTCTGCAGCAGAAGGGAACGGCGATGGGAGCCCCTTATTTATTTATTTATTTATGTATGTATATATGTATGTATGTATGTATGTATGTATATATGTATGTATGTATGTATATATGTATGTATGTATGTATGTATATATATGTATGTATGTATATATGTATGTATGTATGTATGTATGTATGTATATATGTATGTATGTATGTATGTATATATGTATGTATGTATGTATGTATATATGTATGTATGTATGTATGTATGTATGTATGTATGTATGTATGTATGTATGTATGTATGTATATATGTATGTATGTATGTATGTATGTATATATGTATGTATGTATATATGTATATATGTATGTATGTATGTATGTATATATATAAATGTATGTATGTATTTATTTATATATGTATATATGTATGTATGTATGTATTTATTTATGTATGTATATATATGTATGTATGTATGTATGTATGTATATATGTATGTATGTATGTATCTATGTATTTATTTATTTATTATTTATTTATTTATTTATTACTTAATAAAGGATTTTCGACTGGAAACAGACTGCCTGCCTTGCTTGGATTACTTTCGAATACTTAGTAATGCTGAACAATTATAAATTTTCTATTATTACTTTTTGTTTTGTTTTGTTTTGACTTAAGACGAGTTTACATTCGCTACTTCTACTACTATTGTCTGATCTGATTAATATACAGTGATTAACTAGAAATATATGGACCGAAAATCTTCCACACAGAGAAGTTTCTTACACTGCTTTATTTATTTATTTATTTGCATTTCTTTGCCAGGAAGGTCCACTGGGCCAGGTGAGACTGTTTTCAGTGGAGGCCCTGGGGAGAAAAGCTCCAGAAGGTTAAAACATACAACAAACAGCAAAAAGTACAAGATTTTAACAAAATATTACAAGAATTTACATGTGATAAATTGCTAGTTATACATAAGCAGACAATTGATTGCATGTATTTACAAAAACAGTAGGGTATGCTGTATTATATAAACACTAATTTAAGCTAATCACACTAGATTATAACATATATGGTAAGAAACAGTTTGGAAGAAGAGGGTGGATTATGGTTGGACTGTTATAGGTATAGCAATAAGATCAATTATACTCTATCCAAGTAATTTATGTAGATACTATATAGCATTTTGCACTACAGAGATTAAGTTCCCAGAAATAGAAAGTTTATTTATTGAAGGGAGAAGATTTATTAAATGTGAACAGATAGTGTCTACAAGAAGTACAGGTGGTTAGTAGGCTTGCATGAGTTAAAATAGAGGGAGTCAGGTATTAGGGTGAGTTAATGTAACACAAGGCCAGTGCCAGAGAGAGGCAAGGTGTTGTTTGATGTACTTTTTAAAGATAGCAGGATTAATGGTGGTTCTGACTGGTGGTGGAAGAGAGTTGCACAGTGAAAGGTAGAGCATTTGTCCAGGTGGAAGGTTTAGCTTTGTGACTTTGAGTTGCACTTTGTTTTCTGATCTGAGAGCTCTGTTAGAATGATACAGAGTCAGTACAGATGATAGAGAAGGCCATTCAGAAGGTCTGTATATAAGTCAATGTGCAGTAGTTAGTTGTAAATATGTGAGATGATGTGGGAGTTTGAGCAAGCTAAGTTGTAAAGATGAGCAGTGATGGCCTGAGAATTTAGCATTCGTCACAAATTTGGCAATGTTGTTGCAGCATGTATCGAGTTTAGATTTAAGAGAGGACTGGATATTGGTGAGGATTGGGGCACTGTATAGCAGAGATGGCAGCAGAAAGGCTGTGGCAAGTGATAGTTTTGCTTTATGGTTAAGGAAATGTTTATGTCTGTAGAGCATACCTAATTTTTGATGTGTTTTTTTGATGTTGCTGTGAATATGGAGATCAAATGTAGGGTTCTCATCTATTTTAACACCTAAAAGTTTGGTACTTGGCACAACCTCTATGATGGTATTGTTTTTGGCCTGGATAGTGAAATCACTTTTGTTGAGGAGAATGTTTTTTTTAGGGGTGGATAGTAGAATTTTACTTTTATTGGGGTTTAGAGTGAAGTGATTGTTAGTCATCCAAGCTTCAGTGGATGTGAAGGCATTTTGGGTAAGTGACTGAACTGAAGTTCAGATATAGACTTGGCAGAGCAGATGATAGCTGAATCATTTGAGTACTGGGTGGCAGTACTGTGAGTAAGAGTACTATGGCAGTTGTTGATGAATATGCTGAATAACAGGCAGCCCGGAATGCATTCTTGGGGAACCCCTGTCGTAATGCTAAGAAAAGGTGAGAAAGAATGGTGCCACTTAATGGATTTCTGCCTATTTAATAGATAGCTAGAAAACCAGGTTAGTGTGTGTGTGTGTGTGTGTGGGGGGGGGGGTGAAATACCTTAGTTGGAGAGGTTGGAGAGAAGATTTGAGTGAAATATTGTTAGAGAAATCAAGAATAAGAGCAAAGAGAATATTACCATTGTCAGGGGTATGATTCATTGTGTCCATGAAGGAAATAAGAGCTGTGATAGTGCTGTGTCCAGGCCTAAAGACGTGCTGAGTGGGAGAGAGTTTGGTTATCAAGCAGGCACTGTAGAAGCTGAGTGTGGATACATTTTTCTAAAATTTTGGAGATGGGAGAGAGAATTGCAATGGGTCAGGATTTGGAGATGTTACAGTTTTTGCTACCTTTGTGTTGGGGGAGAATATATGCCTTTTTCTAAATCTGTGGCACCTAGGACTCATGAATTTATCTGTTAAGAAATATACTAATTGGGGAGGCAATGGAGTTGGCAAATATCTTTAGGAATTCAGCAGGTAGGCTGTCAGGTGCATTAGTACAAGGTTTGAGCTTAAGGAGGAGTTTTTATAGCGGATGTTGGTATAGGTGAGAGAGAGAAGTCTGTTTGGTTGGTAAGGGAGGAGAGAGGTGATGTTGGTTCTGCTGGCCAGGGATTAGTATATGGGAATGTGGAAGTAAGTTTATCTATGGTGTCAATAAAATAAGAGTTAAAAAGTGATGCAATCTCAGTGGGAGTATTGTCTAGGTTGGGGCAAGGATTGTTCCTTGAGCACGGGAGAAGAAGGGAATTGATAGTACTCTAAAATTTCTTTGGATTTTGTTTATGATTGTTTTGGAGAGTTTGGGACTATTCTTTTTTGTTTCTGATGACTAGGTGTTTAGCTTGGTTACCTAGTTGTTTATATAGAGTTAAGTCAGTGAGGTTTTAGTGTTTTAACCATGATTTCCATGCCTTGTCCCTGGTGGTCTTAATATGCTTTGTGGGTCTGGTAAGCCAGATGGTGTGACTGGTTTTGACTCTTGACAGAGTGGAGCCAAACTATTTAAGATTCTAAAGAAGGTTGAGTTGAAGAATTCCACTGCTTCATTTATAGGAAGAGTTTTTAAGACTTCCCAGTTAATATGTTGTAGGATTTTGTTGAAGGTAATAAGGCAGAAGTGGAATAAATCCCTTGTGAGCTTGTAATGATGATTATCCAGTGACTGTGTGATTTTCCATATTATGTAAGCAGGTGAGTGGTTGCTAATATCATTAGGTAAGGTATCAAAGGAGGTGATTTTGTTTGGATCCAAAACTAAGATCCAGTCCAGGATTGAGCCTTTGTCATTGTTATTGCTGGGTCTGGTAATGTTGGAGAGTTGAGTATAGTTATACAGTATACTAATGCCCCCACTTATGCTATAATTTATACAGGGGAGTTTGAAAAGAGGTTTATTTACACCAGTAAATATTTTATGAAACATGTTGTGCTGTATAAATGTTATATAGATGGTTTGTTTTTCATTTGCAGGGGATTTCCATTAGAACTATATTTTTTGTTGGTGAGTTGAATAAGAACTCTCATGGTTTAAAGTTTTCTTTTGACCAGAAGAATTTGAGCATTCAGTTTCTTGATGCTGAATTTTATGTGGATGAGCACAGGCCCTATCACAAACCCACAGCAGTGAATAACTTTTTACATGCTTCCAGCATGCTTCCCCCCATCTGATTGCCTCCCTTCTTTATGGGCAATATAAGTGTATTTCTGAAGATAGACTAAAAGGCATATATTTGCAGGAAGTGTTGAATAGATGATCTGATAGAGCATGCAGCTGTGAAGAAAGTTTGCTGTGATAAGTCATGTCGAGAGATTAAATGTACTGCCAATTGATTTGGGGCAGATAGGGCAGAGGTTCAGGATGCGCTAGCTGAGGGCAACAAAGATATTTATTTTGTTACCAGATATTCCCCATTTTCTAAAATTATGAGCCAATTGGTAGTGGACGCTTGGCATTTGGTGTATTTGGATGAACAGGTTGGTCATTTATTTCCTAGGAATGTAAAATTTTCGTATGGTAGATTTTTAAATCTTAAAGAGCTGTCGAATTTAAAGCATTCTGGTTCTTTTTATGAGTGGGATCTGGTGGGTTCACTTTCATGAGGCCAGTGCAAGATTTGTGATAAATTTAGAAATCTATCAGAGACATTCATTAATGGAAGGAGGTTTGTTTCTAAGGGTCATTTTGGTTGCAATTCTTGTAGTGTGGTATACATTTTGGGTTGTGGTTGTAGTAATGTGAAATGGTATATAGGGCAAACCAAAATGATGGTCAGGATATGAATGTTGGAGCACTTGGGAACTTGAGCAACCCTGTTGCTGAGCATTTTTATGCTGGGCATGGTGGGTCTGATGAGACTTTAATTTTCAGTGTTTTGTGTCAACCATTCATGCATAGTGGAGGTGATTTTGTTAAAACATTAATGGATTTGGAAAGCAGGATGATTCTGAATTATAGAATACTTCATCTAAGAGATTTAAACCTTGAGATCAGTGAGGTAATGAATTATTATATATCACATATGTTTTATACTGAAGCATGTATTGGTTTGTTAAGAATGTCACAGCACTTTGATGTAAAGAGTATGACCATTTGTAATTGCACTCTAAATTAGGTTAATTTGGAAATTAATTAATGTAATATCATATATATATTTTGCATGATGTAGCGTGTATTCATTTGGTAAGAATGTTATACTAATTTTGATAATATGATTGTTTTTGCAGTTCTGTTTTAAATGGAACAGTGTTTAAATTAACAGCATTTGAATTATGTAATTATTTAATTGAATCAGCAGGGGGCACTGGGTATAAGATGGGGTTATTTCAATATGATTTATTCTTTGAAGGCGAAATGCCAATGTACCGGATGTGGATGTATTAAATGAATACATCCTGTATTGCTGCTAATATTCTGCCCATGGTGTTTGTTTTATTCGGTTTGGGCCTGATTATTGCTTTCATATATGTCAAGGTTTTGGGCAACAAGTACATTCTATATAAACAAGTGTGTGTATTTTAGGATGCATAACAATGATAAGGTTATGGAGATATGAGGTTATGTCTTTATGTAGGAATAAAAAAGCAAGATGCAAACAATAACTGTGCATAAGCTGAACCATAAGCTATGTTGGTGGCATTTTGACAGTGGTGGTGAGGTTTTAAAATTGTGTATCTCATGTAAGATGTTACATTTTTTTGATGGGCCCTCTTTAACCTGGGCCAGTAATCAAGGAGACTCAATCCTCACCACTGAAGCTAGTGAGAGACGGTCACTAAGAACAGGAATAGATTTACACAGTAATTTCAAATCCAGCTCTCTGCATCAAGCACAACTTTTCCCAAGAGCAGTTCCTAATGACTGACACACTCACCACACCTGGGTATTTGATTTTCACATACACATACACACACACACACACACACACACACACACACACACACACACACACACACACACACACACACACACACACACACACTTCTGGGAAAGACTGGCACAGATTTACTAGCTGTGCTCCCTTATGCCCAGACAATAAGGTAATGACACTGCCACCAGCCAGTCACTGTCAGGCTCTTACAAGGGTATCCAATTATACTAAGTAATATCAATACTAACATAAATGGTAAAGTGTAACCCAAGCAGCAAGGCTTTTCAAATTGGCTAAGGCATCACTTGAAAAACCACAAGTACTCTCAAGATGTTAAAAATAATCTCTAAAAGACCAGCCACAATAAAAGATATAAAAATATTTAATAATAAATAATGCGATAGAAAGCATAAAAATATTACATATTTAAGTGCACTAAACATCAGAGTTTTAATCACAGGAAACATGAAAATAACACAGTGGGACAGATTCAAGCAGCTGCAGAAAAACAATACTTAGCTAATCTCACTGTAATTAATGACTGTCTAAAGAAGAACTGTTCCCTATCTAACTTAATTAATGCAGCAAAGCAAGATTTGATACTGAGTTGCTTACGTCCACAAGGGAAGGTGATGTTCTTCCCACTTACACTGATCTAACTGAACTGAACTGACTGTGATAACTATCATAGATTTATATATCAGGTTCCAAAGAAAACAAAACAAAACAAGCTGATCTGTGAGTTCCATCCCCTCAGGGCTGGTTATAGAATGACATCACATTTTTTCACATAACTCTGGTAGTGAACAAACTCAAAGCTTTTCCAAGATCCATTGCAGCACTTGAAAACAACAGAACTCTCTGTACAAACACAAACATCCAATCAATTACAGTAACACTGTTGACACATTTTCAACATAAGCACCTGTACAAGTCAGTGTGATAGTCAAATGACAGAAAATTATTTACAAAACTATTTTGCAAAACTCCAGCTAACTATGCTAGCATATGTTACACATGCAATGCCCTAGTCTCCCTGGTACAGATGGCAATAACTCACATTGTCACAAGTTTAAAAAGAAGCACAAAAATAAATGTAAGCTGTAGGAGCCATAGGTCCTCTTGTACATTGAAAAAACAAAACAAAACACTGGAAAACTGATTTACACAATCTAGAAGAGGTGGGGAAATGATAGAGAAATACAGCCTTCATTTAAACTTGGCATTTATGGCAAGAGAGAAATGTTGCAAATAAAGGCCTGAAAAGTGTTATATATTGTAGCAGTGCAAAAGCTGTTGCCAGCAAAAACTACAGTGCATCGAGCCATTAATGACTTTGCATTTATCTGTATTTGTGTGTGTCTATGTGTGTGTGTGTGTGTGTGTGTGTGTGTGTGTGTGTGTGTGTGTGTGTGTGTGTCTGAATTGAGAAGTAAAAATTGCAATTAAAAAGACTTGGACAAATATATCTTTTAATGAAGCAGATGATTACAATTGTCACAGCTAAAGAAACTGCTCAACTGCTGACAACTTTCATGAATTTCATTGCCTAAAGTTCACCCTCTCCAGTTACTCTCTTGTCATTCGTTCAGTCTTTCCATATTCATGTTTACCATGTTTCTCTGTAGGTTGGCTCTACCCTCTTGCAGTTGCATGGGTCTGCTATAGCTATTTTTCCATATGTGCTTCAGGCATTATGAGCCACACTATGGCCTTGTTACTATTCCACAAAAGATTTCTCTTACCACTACTCTGTTCACTAACTCCACTTAGTAAGTTGTGAATCAGCATCCTAGCATGACATCTGAAATGTTATTTCTTAACTAGACACATTGGTCATGTGAATGAAAGCAGAATGGCAGGACACTAGTGTGGGAGATACCAGTTTTCCAAGTTATGAGGTATCCTGAAAAGGCAAAGAGCAAGGAGTACATATACCATTTGACAAAGCCCTGTTCAAGTGAAAGAATCTTTTCTAATAGGCAAAGATAGAAAAAATGCATTGCCTAACTAGGCACAAGAAAGACATATGAATATGTCTAAAAAGACTTATAAAAGAAATTCATAAAGTTGAATAACACTGCATTTTCCTACGTGATCTATTAAGACATGTCCTTAGAAGCTATGTTGTGTTGTTACTCACGTGTAAATTTTCCTACATGAAACAGTGACAGAGAAGTGAGGAACAATTGTGAACTTGCCAAGGTTCTCATAGAAAAAACTAAGAACAATCACCGAGTAGATCAGGCTGTGTCATGCCACACTCTGTTTTCCAATGCAGGACATGTGTAAGTGTAAGTGGGCTTAGTGGTTATACATGGTGCAGCAACACACAACCTATTCACAATCAGTATATACCACAGGAAGTACAAAGGCACTGTGTCACATCCTAGCACTTCCAGACCCCGAGGATGGAAGCACCAAGGAACTGTGACACATACAGACCCTGGGGATGGAAGAACCAAGGCACCATACCACATCCAATCACCTACAGACACTGGTGATGGAAGTATGAAAACACTGTGCCACATCTGAGCACCTACTGACTCTGGGGATGGAAGGACCAAGGCACTGTGCCACATCCCATCACCAACCAATCATGGGATGGAAGTGTCAAAGCATTGTGCCACATCCCAGCAACTACAGACCATGGCAATGGAAGGACCATTGATGTTATAGTGTATTTCTTTCCACCTAGGAATAATGTGAAAATTCTCTGAAAATCATGCAACTCTGAATGCAGCCATCAGATTGCATGCCAGCATAGAAACTCATAGAACTATCTCACAAGGCCTGCATCCAATGTATATATCTGAGATGAGCCTGAAACTTTAATCTGTGCATTTCCATGACCACAGTAGGTGCACACAGCGTAATTATGATTGTACAGTCAGCTGTCATCTGCATTGACAAAGATGGGGGGGGGGGTTGTACTAATACCTATGTTCTTTTAGGCAGCTTTGTTTGTTATGCGAACATTATAGCATCTGGCCTGTTTAGCGCAGATACTGGATACTGTGCTTCAGATAGGAGCTGCTGTACCAATAAGGTCTTGGTGTAATGCAACACCAGGCATCATAGGTTATCATTTCATTGCAACAGTGCAGTAATGAATATTGCACCATGTATGAGCAGAATTGTACTGTGACTGTAGTTCTACTTCTTGAAGAAGGAAGAAGAGCACCATAGTTCTCAGACACGCTAGCACTGATGGTGAAGGACAGCACATTACTTTAAGGTAGGCCAGGGAAAAAGAATACTTGGGAGGCAGGGAACTATATCAATACAAAGAGAGTAGAAAGAAGAAACAAACTATAGCAAGTAAAACAGAAGGAATCAGTTAGGGAACTTAAAAGTGAAGGCCTAACGAGACTGTATGATAACTACTTCAGTCAAGAAGGGCATTTAAGCCTTTAAAGACAAGTTAGAAAACATATCAACATAAAAAGACTTAACAGAAAAAAGATGGTAAAAGGACAGAATGGATAATATAGTACCTTTCGCTACTATTAATGAAGGAGAAGTGAAATTTGTCATAGCAGTTAACCCTGAAAAACTAAACTACCATATCAACCACGCTGACGATAAACAAGTAAACCAAAAACAATGTATCCAGACCAGTAAAGCAAGTCCCAAGATGCAGGAAATACTCACTTTAATAGTTAAAAATGAAAACAAGAATCTTGTTAAATGCTTACTGCACCTTTCATGAAGACTTCATCAGAACCTCTTGTAACAGTCTACTTTTTCCTCTTTTAAACAAATGAGTCATATGACATACAATCAGCTGATGCTGAGTGAATGTCCTTCACAGCTTTTTAAGGCTACAAGCCTTAAATCTAAAAAAATGTAGCTAATTTAAATAAATTTAAATAAATTAAAAGACATCACATATACAAACAATAAAAATATAACATAGAAGCCTGTTTGTTGCTAAAAATGTTAAAAAACAGGATAATTCATGATGCACTTAAGTAACAAATATTTATTATATATCGGTTACAACTTTGCATCTCTTAATCTAAGAGAACTCATAAGATAGTCACTATACTTTATTATACGTTATTTTCTTATGACCATAACACAATATTTGCATATATGGAGGCACATACTGCCCCATATAACTCCCTTTGTTTGGTGATAAAACTCACCATTAAGGTAAAATAAATAAATAAATAAATAAATAAATAAATAAATAAATAAATAATCCATCAAATATTGCATAAATTGTTCCAACAATCTAACATCAACATTTGCCAAGTTTTTTGGACCCGTAACAGTCTTGATAAACCATTCCATCCCTGAACTGCTAGGGATAACTGTATACATTTTTTTTACTTTGAGGGTTGGTTTTATCACCAGATGATGGGAGTTGTTACAGGGGCTGGCCATGCTTTCAACCAAGCATCTTTTATTTTGGTGTTTTCATCTAACTATAGGGACCATATTAAATTGTATTTATGTTTTTGGATGACATTTTTACTGTGGACAGGTACTAGTGATTTACTAAATGAATTTTTAAGTATTTAGAAAACCGTTGATTTTGTAAGGTTTTCGAAGGTTTGTACATCATTCATCCGAAGAAGTTACTAATTACTTAGATGTCACAATCTATAGGGACAATGTCAATGTAAAGTTTTGTTCTACTGTTTATAGGAAATGCACATATTCAAACACTTACCTACAGTCATTCATTATGGCTAAAAGCAAATCCAGTAAAAGGCCAACTGATCAGATTATGATAACTGAAGATGAGGTGTCTAAGGTGAGCTTGTTAAATGAAACCACACCCAGAAGAAAGGGGGAACTAAACCCTCTGTTAAGAGCAGGAACCACACAATATACTAAGGTGACTAAAGAGAACAAACATAGTGTGGATTTTTCAAAAGCAATAGTCATACCCAGTTTGTCTAACAAAATTTCCATGAATGTGTTAAATAGTATTAAATGAATGTGGACAAATAGGATTGCCTAAGATGCATATACCAACACAATAGGTCCAACCTCTGTCTTTTCATATAGAAGAGGCAATAACATTAAAAGGGTTTTTAATAATAACTCAGCAATGGTAAATAGAAATTATAGCACCAATAAAGAACATAAAATGGTAAAATGTGGGGCCTGCAAGTATTGCCCATTCATCCATGAAGGACCATATAGAATAGTAATCAATCATGACAGAACCCTAACACCCCCACATCCTTGTTCTTGTAAAAGTACAGGAGTGGTTTATTTAGCCAGCTGCCTGTCTTGTGATGGATTTTATGTAGACAAAAGAGAGAGGCAGCTGTGCCGGAGAATTTATCAATGTACTCATGGTATTGAAAACAAGGACGATTGAAATACTCTTTACAGATTCCACTCAGTTGCTAATTTTAAAAAGTTTCTGTTTTTCATCAATAGATGTGAAAAGGTCTTCTAGAGAGGAAAACTCAAAGGACTACAGAGAACTGCATTGGCAATTGCTCTTAAATGCAACTAATCTAACAGGGTTAAATGAGCATAATTCAATTACTAACACTTAGACTAAGAGCTGCACCATTGTAACCTTTGTATAATAAATACTTATTTAATTAACAAACACACTTTTTACACACTTTTAAATGCTCATGTTTTAATAAACATACCCTCATGAACTATCTTGTTTTTTAATATTTTTAGCAACAAACAGGTTTTTATTTTATACTGTTATCATTTTATGTATAAGTTTGTTTGTTTGTCTTTCGGCTTTTCCCGGTAAGGGGTCGCCACAGCGGAACTCTGGTCCACTAATGATTGGCAGTAGATTTTTATGAAATGCTGAGGTGTCAGCTTGACGCCCAACCTTCAACGAAGGCACGCCCATTTACGCACGCATGTCTTTCAAACGCTACCCAACTGCGGGGAGGGCATGCAGACTCCATCTTTTAATTAACTACTTTTTTACATTTAAGACTTGTATGTTACAAAAAAAACTTTGAAGGACACTCTCCCAGTATGAGTTGATTTTTTGCTATGTGACTCATTTTTTTTTTTAAATAGGAAGAGACAGATTGTGACAAGATGTTCTGATGAAGTCTTTATGAATGGTGATTTAGGAAGAAAATACTTTACTGGATTTTTCTTTTCATTTTTAACTATCAATTGATTATTTTCTGCATCTTGGCATTTGCTTTACTGCCATGGATAATTTGTTTTTGTCATCCCAGTTTGTATCTTTCTCCTCCAAGACACAAAGGAGTTGTTCCTAGACCTTTCATAGATGAAAGGACCATGAAATATCTTCTAAACCTAAAGGTGTGTACAGTAATGGGGAGTATTAATTTTAAATACCTGACTATGACCCACTGTGTAAAGTATACCATTTGAGGTGCACCTCAGGAACACAGACATATTAAAGTGACCCGGATAGAGTATATATCAGTGGAAACAGAGAGAATCAGACCAAGAGGAACAACTCTTAGACATAGCCAGCTGTGTTGTACTGCTAGGGTCTGAATAGATATGGTAAAAGGGGTCTGAATGCCGAGATGAAAAAATCAGCAAGCAAAGGAGAGTAGCATTGCTGGAACTGAATTCATCTTCAAGTCTTGGTCAGTACATTCACAAGGTGGACCCTGTTTTTACAAAATCTCATGAAGATGACAGTGATATGTAGACTGTATTTTATATGGTATATATCATGGACAGAAGTAGGTTAAAAATAAAAAAGACAGCTGGGTGCACAAGTCCCAGGATAAAAAAACAGCGCCCAACCCTGCTAGGTGCACTGGTGCCAGGACTGGAAAAATATTACAGTGTAGAATCCTCAAGACTAAGAAACATTCCTGCAGTTGAGCTAGACCAGACCCAGAGGGAGGATGCCCCCCATTGTAGAAGGAAGTAGTAGTCAATTAAAAACACAAAAAACCGACAGACCAAAAAAGAGCCATAAATTGACAGAGTTGACTACTGAGGATAAGAAATAAATCATGTATTGTTACTATTATGCAAGAAGTCAAGAATTTCTGGACAGAAGACATACAAAAAGATTAAAAGAGAAATTAGAAGAAACAAAAATACTTGCACAAGAAAAACTGTCAACAGAGTCATGAAAATCATTATATAGTCCAAGAAACCTTGGGCCATTTGGAAGAAAGAAGCAACTGAGGAAGTACAAAAATATAAAGAACAAAACCTAGAGATGTTTGATAAGGTATAAAAAAGGAATATGGACATGGAAAAGAAAGAAATATCTGATATAGTTCAATATTTATGCAAAGGAGAAAGCCAAATTAATCAAAAATAGAAGCTTCAAAAATATTCAAAGAGAAAGACAGACAAAGGCACCCAGATATGAAAAATTTCACAATGCAGAAAACAAGATCACAAAGGGGAATGGCAAACAGAAGATTAGTAAAGTAGAAGTTAAAAAATGGAAGCTGAGGTTTTGAAATACATGTGAAGTGAAGGATTTAGTGTAGAAAGTCTAACACAGGTTATGTCACACCACGATGGAACAATGTGTCCCCCAATAAGGAGAAACAGGAGGAGAGGGAGACATTTAAAGAAGAAATATGGAAATGGGAAAGAAAAAAAGATTTAATATGGTCCAATAGTTGTATAAAGGAGAAAGCAAAACTAATCAATACAAAAAGCAGCACCAAAAATATTTGAAGAGAAATACAGGCAAAGGCATCCAGATATGGAAAATTTTACAAGACAAAAAACAAAGGGGGAAAGTAGAAAAAAAGGATTAGTAATAGAGAAGTTAAAGAAATAGAAACTGAAGTTATGCCTTACCAGGTCTACTTTATGTTGTTGTAAGCTGACAATATCGAGTCTGATATTGTCGGCACGACAATATCGAAAGTGAAGAACATTGTGCAAGTAAAGGGAAATCTCCGTAAGGGGAGATTTCCATTTACCTCAATGTAGTGCGGTCTCAGAGTTGGTATATTTAAGTAGGGGGGTGCAGGGGGGCTTGCCCCCCCCCCGTCTACGCCATTTCGTTTTTTTTTCAATTTTTTTTTACTTTATTCGATGTTTTACTTAATTAATCAATAAAGTTCGACCTTTATTGATTCGATTAAGTAAACTTTCGATAACATGATATAGACGCAGCTTACCTGCTAAGTGGATGATTTGGTGTACAAAATCTAACTCTGATAACATCACAGCATGATAGAACACTGAGTCCCCAAATTAAAGAGAAACCAGCGGAGCAGGAAGCATCTGATCAGTTGCCACATGAAGGTACTTCGGAGCCTTCAGTAGGAAACCAGTACAAAAGTTCTTCAGTAAAAAAATACTACAGGAAACTGTGGCAACTCTGACACAGTCAATGTTATGGAGTGATAGGCCAGTGAGTTCCCATAGGTAAATGCAATGCCTGACATAGGATGAAACTAATGAGAATGTGGCACAGGAAGATGTTCAGGAGCTTTCTGTAAAATGCTTGCATTAAACAGAAAATGCACATTGTGCCTTTAGTGTAAAAGAAAATGATCTAAGGGAAGACTTGCTTGAGTTAATAGACATGGATAGACATATTAAGATCAATGAAAGAAACAGATTTCAGAAAGTCAGTAAGATCCAAAATGTTAGAAGTTTGATAAAACAAATGAACACAATAATCAAGAATGTTCATAGAAATTCATGCAGTATAACAGAAGTAAATAGGATATATTACGGTGCAACTAAATTAATAACAAATAAGTCTTACCACAAAAATACAGAGCATTAAGGGAAAGGAAGAGGAGAAATCAAATGCCATCATGGAAGTATTGACCAGAGAAAATTACAAAGCAATTTAGACAAGAAGTGCTGCTGTTAGAAGAGTACAGAAGAAGAAACAGATCAACAAAAATACTCAGAAAGATAGATGTTTTAAAACAATGTGCGTTATCAGAACAAACCAGGATCTATTGCAAATAATAAACTAAAGATGAATAAACTGAACAAACAAACTGACGAAAAACTGCTGAAAACAAAAAGACAATGCAAAGTGGAACAATGGATATATACAGACCCCGATTTTATTATAAGTGCTTTTGTTTAAACATTGCCAGACTTCTTCAGATCTAACTTGAAACTGCATGCATCCACTTTTAAAACTTTTCCTCATCATATGACTCACCTGTCCCTCTGGAGTCATTAGATCTTAAAGATACCATGACCAAATGCTCCATTAAAAACAATAAACTGCTCCCTTGAAGCTGCTTCTTAAATAGCAGAAGACATTACAAAAGTAGTACAACAAAAGAAGGTGTCTGGCATTCATTCCATATATGTCATGTTATGATCATTTCCAGCAATTAAATTATTACTTTATTATAAATGCTTTATAATAATTGTAGCTGTTTTTACAATTTCATTATACAATTACTGTTAAAATACTACAAAAAGCTGCCACTTTTAATGATTTGTATAAATAAATATATAGCCCAGTGTATAAATGAAAAACATATAAAAGCCATATGAAAAGAGCATTAAAAATATAAAAAAAAATTATAAAAAATGTGCAAAACAGCATGCAGAACAATACATACAAAAGCATGAGGACCCCTTGCTTGTCTATGACAGTAATAATGCTATGCTAGCCTCAACAGAACTGGCCATGACGAGGCAGGCAGGTCAGGAACAATTACCAGAACAGGAGTAACCACAGACAGGTTATGCAAATAACTTCATGCAACAAGGCCCATCAGTGGTTTCGAATAAGCATGGAGACTTTAAAATATACAATTTTTCACAGACTTTGGTTGATTCTAGCATGACTGATTTTCTCAGCAAAGGACTGAATTTTGTTCTTATGTCTAGGATAAATATTGCAACAGTTGTTATTGACCTAAAACTTTATTTACGTAAGTTTAACTTTAAGTTATTGTTTGAAAGTGATACAACAGTGTTTGCTGACACACATATGCCTAGCACATTCAACCCACCACTCTGCCCTGTTCTTAAGATGTATGAGAAAATATGTGAACTTGACTTTCGACACATGTTGCACAAGGGCTACAAGGTTGCAGATAATTTAACACGTAATGAAAGGGAACTACTAACATATCTCAAAGAGCGGAATATCAGAGTTATGAAACCTGACAGTGGGGATGGGCTAGTAATTATGAAAGTGCATGACTTCAATAAGGGAATGATAAAAAGTTTGGAAATGGATACATATGAAGAAGTTTCCAAAAATCAAGTTAATGGAGACTACAAAAGTATAGCGGTGTCCCTGCAGGACATGTTTCTTGAGAGACATATTGATATTAACTTATAGAACTATCTCACTATGTCCTCTCCTACAATACCATTGATCTTTGGTACACAGAAAATTCATAAGGGGCTGAATGAACCCCCTATGCATCTCATAGTCGATGGGCACAATTCTGTGGAGGTAAGTATCTGGATCTTAAGTTAAAAGTTTTTTTTGGAACAAGAAACACAAATATGCAAAGACTTATTGCATTTTTTGAAATTGTTAAATAAAGTAGGATACAATGATCCCTATTTGTTTCTTACTATTAATGTGAAGGACCTTTCCTCGGTGATCCCACAACAGTTGGGTATTGACTGGGTCAGTGAATTTTTATTTGGAAAAGCTGTATCAGAAGCAGAATTTAATTTGTACGTGAATCTGTTTGAGCTTTTACTACAAAACAATTACATATATTTTGAGGGAAGGTACTTCTTACAGAAAGTAGGAGTGGCCATGGAGTCACCATGTGGCACCGTTTTTGCAAATTTGGTGATGGCCCAGAGGGAAAGGAAGTATGTTTTTAAACATGCATGAATATAAAGGAAAAAAATTCCCCTGTATTTAGTATACCTGGATGACATCTTTATTTTGTGGGCGGATGATGAAAATGACTTAAAAGAATTTGTTAATTATTTAAACGTCACTACTGATTTTTTTACCTTTACATGCAGAATGAATAACTCTGTTATTTTTTATTTAGATGTAACTGTGCATAAAGATCAATATGCTAAAAGATTTCTTTCTAAAATATATAGGAAGGAAATATATTCCAACTCATTTTTGCATAGTGATAGTGCACATCCTGCCCATCAAAAGAGATCAGTTGTCAAGGGACAACTGGTCCATGCAGCCAGGATGGTCACATTAGATGAAAAGTTTCAAGCAGAATGTGACAACTTGAAAGGAATGTTTAAAGCTAGGGGCTATACAGACAGATTGTTGACAAAATTGGTTGGAGAGGCTTACCATAAAAGAAAAAGTGGCTATTTTCAGCCAGTACTACATAATAAAAAAATGCGGTGCAAATACATGGGGACAACAACACAGATAAAGTAACTTATACCTCTAGTTTTATTACCTCTTATACTAGTGACTATGAGACAATAAGAAATATACTAGTAAAGAATTGGGTACTTACTGAGGAAGATGGACATCTAAGGAACACACTAAAAGAAAGACCTAGATTAATCACAAGAAATGGTACAAATATTAAGGCTCTGTTACAACAAAAGCAAAAAGCACAAATGGAAGGAACCCAGGAATGAAAAAATGTGGTATGTGCCATTATTGTGCCTTAATTAATCTAAAGGATAGTTTTGAAATAAGAGGTAGTACGTATAAACTGGTAGGTAAATACAACTGTTGCACAAAAGGGGTGGTATATTTGGCCACCTGTCAAGATTGTCCTTCATATTATGTAGGGAAAACAGAGAGAACCTTGAAAGAAAGAATATATGAGCATGAATATGTTATTAAGAAGCAAAAATTAACTAATGCTCTAGCCAAACATGTTATTAGTATTGATGGCCATGAATTTAAATATATGGTAATACAACAAGTTTTGGTCAGCCCAACGGGTGGACCTTGGTCTTTACAAGTAGAAGAGAAAGAATTAAAATGGAAAGTCATACTTAATGAAAATGTATGGCCAGGTCTAAATGAATATTCATATGTCAATAGTGTGCTTAAACATAGGGGCTTAAATAGACAGATTTAGTACTTCTATCATAGCATTATTACTGTCATGAACAAGCAGGAGGTACTCATTCTTTTGGATGTATTGTTCTACATGCTTTTTTGCACATTTTTTTAATAATTTTTTTTATATTTTTAAGGTTCTTTTCATATGGCTTTTATATGTTTTTCATTTATACACTGTATATTAATTTATACATATTATTAAAAGTGGCATTTTTTTTTGTAGTATTTTAACAGCAATTTTATAATGAAATTGTAAAAATAGCTACAATGATCATAAAACATTTATAATAAAGTAATAATTTAATTGCTGGAAATTATCACAGCATGTCATGTAGCCAGGCAGCCTCTTTTGTTGTGCTACTTTTGTAATGTCTTCAGCTATTTAAAAAGCAGCTTCAAGGGGATAGTTTATTGTTTTTAATGGAATATTTTGTCATGGTATCTTTAAGATCTAGTGACTCCAGAGGGACTGGTGAGTCATATGATGAGGAAAAGTTTTAAAAGTGGATGCATGCAGTTTTGAGTTAGATCTGAAGAAGTTTGGCAATGTTTAAACAGAAGTACTTATAATTAAATTGGGGTCTGTATATATCCAATTTTGCCCTTTGCTTTTTTTTTCATTTTCAGCAATAAACTAAAGATATCAGCACAGGCAGAAAAACATATAAATATGAAAGAAAAATACAAGATAAACAATTTTTTGATGACCAAAAAAGTTTTATAGAGAATTGGGAAACAAGGCAAAAGAAATATGAACACCACCAAAGAAAAAAAGAAGAAATAGAGAAATTTTGGAGAAATATCTATGAAGATCCTGTGGAACATAAAGATGTTAAATTGATAGAAGAAATAAAAGAAGGAATAAGAAGTTCAAATGGACAGAATATGACATGGGATGAAGTAACGACCAGAGAGATTGAAACAAAATTAAGAAAAGCTCCTGACTGGAAAATTCCAGGTCTAGATATAGCACCTAACTTTTGACTGAAAGTATTAACATCTTTACATTAAGATTTAGCCATGAGTAAGAATTATTTATATGTACACCCCGAACAGACACCAATCTGGTTAACAACATGAAAAATAAAAATCTTCCTTAAAAGTGAACCTGCAAGATATCCTAAAAACTATAGACAAATAGCTTGCCTTCTGGCAAAGTATAAACTATACAGTGTAACTGATGCTGACAGAGTTTATAGTCATTTAGATGAAAACTCAATTATAGCAATAGAATGAAAGGGTAACAAAAGAAAGTTATATGGAAAAAAGAATAATTTATTGTTAAATAATGTCATATGCAGAATTGTAAAAAGAGGAAGAATGTAAGTATGGCATGGATAGACTGCAAAAAAGCATTGAGCATCCCACATTCATGGATAAAAGAGTGCTTACAAATGTGTAAGATATGCCTTACATTGATCAAATACATTACAGTGACCATGAAACAATGGAAAACCACTTTACAGTTAAGTCACAATAATGAAGCCACAAGGATGAATTATTATCCCAGGATAAAAATTCAGAGGACGATATTCCAGGGTAACTCTTTGTCACCGCTGCTCTTTTGTGTTGCCCTTAACCCATTAAGCTGTCTACTTAACAGATTAGGACATGGCTACAATTTGACTCCCAGAAAACAACAAAGTATAAAGACTTTTCATCTTTTTTTTTGTGGATTAAAACTGTGTAGTTCATCATCTGACGAACCAAAAGCAGAACAGCAAGTAGTCAAAACTTTCTCAGATGATATAAGGATGTTATTTGGTCTTAATAAATGTGCATAAGCAACCTTTAAAGCAGGAAAGCTGCTGCATCACGAAAATATCAGGACAGGAATGTGATATAAAAGAACTTGAGCAAGAATATAAATAACATTTAGTAAAGAATATTTTAGATGACTAAAATTAATACTGAAAGCAGCCCTGATATCTAGAACCAAATCCAAGCTATGAACCAAATTGTTCTTCCTGATTTAACTTACAGCCTTGAGGTGACTGACTGGCCCCAAAAAGTATTGGATCAGTTGGACAGAAAAACAAGTAAAATGCTTCATGCTTATCAAATGATTTATAAAAATTAGTGTATACCGAGATTATATATTCCCCATTCAGAAGAAGGTATGGGCCTCCTCAAAAATGATTACATGTTCTGCATAGATATCTACTAACCTCACAAGATCCAGACATAGTGAAAGTTTTAAAACATAAGGAGAACAAGTCTAAGATGGCTTCCCTGCTTAGTTTAGCAGAAGCATGTCAGTGTCAAGAGGGAATGGAAATTGAACTAGAAGTAGAAAAAAAGCAGGCAGCAACTGAATGTGCCAAAAGACAAAGAAAAGAATATAAGGTGAAGGATCAGATGAGAAGAAAATAAATGTGGAAAATGTATAAATTTAGTTGCAAGTACAGAAAAGTCCAGAAACATCTTCATGTCAATCAGGATCTAACACAGGAATGGCTAGGGAGATGTGAATTTAAACCAAAAGACAAGAGGTTAATGTTGGTAGTTCAGGATAATGAATGATGTACAAAGTCCATTGAACCTGTCGGAGAAACAGACAAATGCAGGTTTTGTAAAACAGAACTGGAAACAGTCACTCATCTTGTTGTTGGGTGTGATACATTAATGGCAGAAGGCTTGTATGTTGAAAGGCATAATAATGTGACAAGACTGGTTATCTGAGGCTTGAGCAAACATTACAATATTGAAGTAGATGAGAAGCACTGGAAACATGAGCTACAAAGCATTGCAGAAAATGATGTCTATATCACATGGGATCACCCACTACCAACAGTTTAAAAAATAGATGTGAGAAAACCAGATATAGTAGTCCATGAAAAGAAGACAAAAGTACCACTGATCTTTGAAATGGCTATAGCCAGTGATTATAGTGTCTCACATACAGAGACACAGAAAGTCATAAAATGCCAGGATTTGCAGGCAGAAATAACGGCAATATAGAGGAAGGTTATCCAGACAGTTCCAATAGTAGTAGGAGCAATGGGTCTCATAAAAAAGAATTTACAGTCATATTTAGACATGTTAGCAATACGTAAAACCCCACATGAATTGCAGAAGATGTCAGTTCCTGGCAGATTGTGGGTGCTGCGAAGAGCACTTATGGCTAAACATCAAAAAAATGAAAAAAATACTAATTTCATGAACTTTAATCATACTTTGACTGAGGAATGGGGTCCATTCCCATTATGGTACTAGAAA